>NW_027496005.1:0-192446 GCF_021521415.1 Bidens hawaiensis
AGGTCATCTGAAGAACATCCTTCTTTGCCGGACCTAACCCTCGTGGGAAACATTACTTAACCCCCAGATTATCCATAATCTACTCGGGGTCACTTAGTGTTTCTTCAATAAAGATTTTGTCACCTTCGTGGGTAACGAGCTAAACCTTTGCCGCCAAATCTTGGATGCGTCCACGCCACAATATGAGGATTTCCCGCTAGTTATATTAAATATAAGTTGTCTTTTAAGCACACGTGCATGACATAAATAGACTTAAAATTTAATTATGCGAATCAAGCAAGAACACATAAATATTTATTTGGGAGAGAATTCCATAAATGGTCATATGATTTGAGTCAAATTTTATGCATAGTCCTTAATGTCTAAAACTTGCATGTAACGCCTCTAATTATCAACTTTGGTTTCATTATTGGTCCAAAAAGATGACCCAGTTAACTTTTGATGTAGATGTTGCACAAGAGAGGTAGTTTGGTGAATTTAATTCTTTCATTTTTCTCTCTTTCCTCTTATATAACAAAAGTTAGTTCACAAATTTAAATCAGGGTCCTAATCCGAACTAAATTCTAAATTGTTGCATGTCAAACAGAATAACTCAACCAAAAGAATAGACCAATTGGTGAGGTAACCAATTTGACTATTAAACCCCAAATGAATTGTCCATACAAACAATGTGGGACTAGTCTTATACTTTGCAATGGTTTCGGTCCCTAACATAAATTAGGTTTTTTAGAATAACTTCATAATAAAAAAACACGATTATTTGAAAATTAAAATGATAATATATATTTTTTTTTATTTATCGACGTGCCATTCGATTATAACAGTTGGTTAATGAACATAAGACTTCAAATCTTATGATGTTTTCGAGTTCATTTATGAAAAGAAAAGCAAGAAAAAAAAAGTATTCTTTTTTTATCTTCTCTTTTGACATCATCTATTTCTCTTCAATTTTCGTTCCTTTCAAATCTTTACAATTTAAAAGATACAAATCCTCTTATTTTACTCATCATTTTATCTCTCATCCCCTTCTTTTATTTCTTTTAATGAAACTCGAAAACACCTTTTTTTTATTTTTTCCTTATTTTTCCTTCCTTAAATAAAACTCGGAAACACAACATATTTTTTCATCTCTCATTTTCCTTCATTAAATGAAACTCGGGTAGGTTTCTAGTAATCGAACTATTTTGGATCTAAAGATATTGTGTTAATTACTTAGGTGGAACAATAATAGCTAAAAATACGAACCTCAGGATTTATAAAATTTCAAAAGAAAATAAAAGAATTGTATTTTGATTTAAAAGAAGTAAATAAATCACTTTCCTTTCGGGGTAGCAACAAACCAGGGATTAGAAATCTGTTCCTTTTTTCCTTATTTTTGAAATTTGAAGGAACCTTCATATCTTAATTATTTTAGTTTCATATATACATTTGTTCGATCCACATATTCATCAAATATGTTTTCTTTGAAGATGGCCAACAAGAGAGTTGAAGGAACAGCAATTGGAATTGATCTTGGTACAACATATTCTTGTGTGGCTGCATGGTTTGATAAGCACAACCGTGTCGAGATCATTCCTAATAAACAAGGTAACAGAATCACTCCTTCATGTGTTTCTTGGGATGGCATGCAACTTCTTGTTGGTGAGGCTGCAAAAAATCAAATCACCAAAAACCCTAACAACACTGCTTTTGGTAAGTTCCTTCTATAATGTATTTTCAACCTTATTTACCAGGGGAGGCTCGGTGGGTGTGTGAGTCGCACCACTGGCCGGGGCACATAAGTTTCAAGGGCACAAACTTTTTATACATATTACATATATATGTTTTTTAGTGTTAAAAATAAGGTTATTTGCAATGGTTTATGAGATAATTACATGCTCAGAATGGTTTCTACTTATAATACATCGTTCGATAAAAGTTTACATTAGCGAATACCAGTAATTTTTTTTTATTTAGGCTCGGCTGAGGTATTTAAATTCTCGGAGACGGCCCTGTTATTTACATTCTTATGTTTGTATTACATTTACAAGTTTTGTGTTTTTTCTTATTCAAATAATGTGCAGATGTTAAACGTTTAATGGGAACCAGATTCAATGATGGTGTAGTGAAGAAAGACATTGAAACTAGACCTTTTAAGGTAATCGAAGGGCCAGCGGAGAAGCCAATCATTGTATTTGAACACGAGTCCGAAGAAAAGAAGTTTTCACCGGAAGAGATATCGTCAATGATTCTAAGAAACTTGAAAGAGGCTGCCGAAGCGTTCCTTGGAACAACTGTTACGGACGCGGTCATAACAGTTCCTGCGTATTTTAGTGACAAGCAACGCCAGGCGACCATGGATGCCGGTGTGTTGGCAGGCCTTAATGTTTTGCGCTTGATTAATGAGCCAACATCAGCAGCAATCGCCTACTGTCTAGATAAGAGTGCTGATATTGATATTGATATTGATATTGACAGTCCTAATGAGAAGAATGTGTTGGTATTTGATTTGGGTGGAGGAACATTCGACGTGTCGCTTCTTGAGATCACTAAATCCGGTACCATTACTGTTAAAGCGGTGGGTGGTGATACTCGTTTAGGTGGAGAAAATTTTGACCAGTTAATGGTGAATCATTGTGTTGAGGTATTTAAAAAGAAAGAAAAGATTGACGCGAGTGAGAATGCAACGGCAAAAATGAGGTTGAAAATTGCTTGTGAGAAAGCAAAGAGGGATTTGTCGTCGACACCACAAACACCGATTGAAATTGATTGCTTGTGCGAGGGAACTGATTTAACGATGAAATTTAGTAGGGCAAAATTCGAAGAGATAAATGCCGGTTTCTTCAACATGTGCATTAAGCATGTGGAGAATTGTTTGAGAGACGGAAATATGCATAAGCGCGATGTTCATGA
Organism: Bidens hawaiensis; assembly: GCF_021521415.1. Classification (NCBI taxonomy): domain Eukaryota; kingdom Viridiplantae; phylum Streptophyta; class Magnoliopsida; order Asterales; family Asteraceae; genus Bidens; species Bidens hawaiensis. The sequence goes on from NW_027496005.1 coordinate 2,893, forward strand.
AGTGGTGGTTGTTGGTGGGTCGACGAGGATTCCTAAGGTGCAACAAATGCTGACGGAGTTTTTTGATGGGAAGCCACTTTGCAAGAGCATTCATGCAGATGAAGCTGTGGCTTATGGTGCTGCGGTGTTGGCTGCAAACTTAAGCGGACATGGGAACAAAATTGTGCGGGATTTAGTACTATTAGATGTGACCCCTCTTTCTCTTGGCATCAGTGTTAAATTAGAACACGAAATGAGTGTTGTGATACCGAGGAACACGCCCATACCTACCATCAAGGAGCAGGTTTATACCACTCTCTTTGACAACCAAGTATCGGTGAACATTATTGTATATCAGGGTGAGGGAAAATATGTCAAAGAAAATATATTTCTTGCCAAGTTTATTCTTCATGGCGTCCCAGCAGCTCCGAAAGGCGTAGAAAAGGTTAAGGTTCGGTTTAACATGGATAGTAATGGTATTCTTAATGTTTCGGCTGAGGTGATATCCACTGGTAATAAACGAAGTATCACGATAGCTAGGAGTGGAGATTCGTCTAAAGATGACATCAAGAAGATGGTGAAAAGGATGAAGCAATGAAAAGATATTAAGGTGTTTCTATTGCAAGGTTTTCCTATCAGTTAAAACCTAATGATATTTAATGTTTTTTTATTTTCTTTTGTAATTCAGTTTGATGGTTCAGTTGCTCTCTCTGACTCAACCATGGCTAGTGGTCATTCATTAGCTGTTATTGATAATTTAGGTTGCTCACAAGGATTTATGTGAAAAGATCCGATACAATAATGTCTTAACGTACAATAGAGATACGTGAATCCATTTTTTCATGAAATCGATCCATGAATCACATCCATACATCTCGGAATCGTCAATACATATCCAATTAATCATTGGTTCACCGAAAAAACAGTTTTGGATGGTTAATCGATCAATTTTTCACTTTTTTTCACGAAAACCGTTTTTTAGCGTTTAGGTTTTTGGTTGAGCATATTAGGTTTTTGCCTTTAAGCGTCTCGCGTACCTATCTTACGTTAAGGCATTAGCATACAATAATTGCACCCTTATGTCATAAATGCATGATATTAAGTCGTAAGCCAAACATGCAAAACACATAAGGTGATTTTACAACAGTTTTGATTAGAAATTTTATTTTAAGTTCATCAAGGCCGTCGATCCTGTAGTAAGTGTCATGAGTCATATATGGACTTTAATTCATCGGTTGCATATGTGGGAGAATACGGACAGTGTTTTCTCGTTTCCATCTGTTCTAGCTCGAAACCAAATTTGAAACAGAATATCGATCATAATGATACCAACAATCGCCTGTACGTAGACGTGCACAAAAAAAACCGGTTCCGGAACCTAACTGATGGAACCGAACCGGAACCGGTTCCAGTTCCAACCCGGTTGGAACAATACCCGGTTTGGGTATTTTTGTACCCGAAAATCGTACCCGGTTCTCCTATTTGTATGACAGTACCAGTTCCAACCCGGTTCCTACCCGGTTCTTAATTGGAACTGGTTCGGTTCGTACCCGGAAAAACCGGTTCCGACGGGTTTTTTTTGAAGGGTCAAACAAAAGTCAAACTAGCCATTGGAACCGGTTCCAACGGTAATATAGCCGTTGGAACCGGTTTTTTAGACACCAATTAGCCGTTGGAACCGGTTCCAACGGTAATATAGCCGTTGGACGACTCTCCCACTTCCGTTTTTTTAGCTTCCAATCTTCTTTCTCTCGACAATACTTATTCGTATGTTTTCGTAATGTCGAGTTGGACCCTGCTTTAAGAAACTTCGAGCAATATTTGCAACGTGCCAAACATCGGGGCATCTTGTTGTTTCGATCACCATAACAACGTCATCATTGGTTGCCATTTGTTGTCGGTTTAAGGTTAATTGTGGTTTGGAGTGTGTTTTATAGTTTTGGAAGTGGTTTAACAAGTAAACAAACAAACCTTGCTATTCATAGTAAGAAAATAACCTATTTATAGTTAAAAAACTGGTTCCAACGGTCAAAAACGGCTATATAGCCGTTGGAAACCGGTTCCTAACGGCTCTAATTTTTAAATTTCAAAAAAAACCAGTGGAACCGGTTTTTACGTAAAAACCGGTTCCGGTTCATATCCTACCCGGTTCTTAAAAGTTCGCATATCTGGGCATCGGTTCGGGTCGGGAACCGAACCGGTTCTTGATTGGAACCGGTGCCATTTTACAACCCGGTGTAAAAAAAACCGGTTTGGAACCGGTTCGGGTTTTCCATTTGAACCCGATTTGTGCACCTCTACCTGTACGTGTCATTTATAACTAACACCAACATATTTCTAGTAGTGATCAAACTTAACGAACATGCGTGAATCTTTGTGGGTGTCTTGCCCGTGGTGAAGAGCACCTAAAGTCGTCCCATGTAAATGAAACATATATGAATATTGTATTCTTGTTTACTACTCCGTAATAAGCAATATTTTCTTTCCAATTAAATTGAATTAGGACTTAGGAGGTTACATGAAGAAAAAATTCACTAAAAGGTAACCAAGTTTTGTAATTGTTTAATTCAAGTACAATAGAATCTTAAATACATATATATATATATACACACACACACGTACATATAATAGAATAACTCATAGTAGCGAAGCTTGGACTTGGGTATAGGGGGGCTGAAAGTCACGTGCCCTATTGATGTGTAAACTCATATTTATTTTCCTCTTAGTTGTATATTGTTTGGTTTCTTAGTTATCTTGGTTGCTTATCGTGTACTATAATGAAAATCAGTGTACTATTTGTCCAAAGCTCGAAGCCACAACAGAACTAAAGTACTCTTTGCTTAGAACCCGTTATGACCCATAACCTAAACCCAGGGGCGAAGCTTCATTGAGGCCCGGGGTGGCCCCGCCACCCCCCCCCCCCCCTGTTTTTGTGCGCAGTAGTGTAAATTTACCCGTTTTCGGCCGAAAATTTTTATACGTAGTGTAAGTCTAGCCTTTTTCATCCGAAAGTTTGAGGCCCCCCCCCCCTCGTTTGTGAAATGTTGTATACATTTTGAGCTCCCCCCCCCCCCTCGGTGCCTCAGTCCAAGCTTCGCCACTGCCTAAACCCGCCTGACCTATCCAGTTTGTCATGCCTAGTATTGGCTAGTAAACAAGATTCATATATGCTTATTTGCCTCACTTAAGTGTTTTTTATGTTTATCAAAAATTTGTATGCACCAAGTTAATATCGATAAATACCTTCCAGTGTTACAAACATTCGTAACGGAGAGATATTAGAGACATCAATATCTTCCCTTATTCATACATTATATAAAAGCAAACTGGATTCATAAACATTCGAAATGTTCAATCATCTCTGGCCAAAATCCCTTTCCCTGGGGCGACATTCGTATTCGCAATGTTACGCAATTCAGATTCAAGCGTGTCCACGACTCGTAGTGGCGCTTCTATAGTTCCCGTTGAAGGGAGGGTCGAGTTACAGCTCGAGAGTGGTGTAGCAAGAACAATCTTACAAGATGTTAAAAGGGTGCTGAGATTAAGTAGACTCGGACTCAGAATCATGCTAAATGCTCCCATTGCATTTGTTACGGCCGTGCCTCTCACATTTCCGCCACATGATAAATCGACTATAGCATCTGTAAACAACAAAAATATATAGAAATCACAAACAAGCATCACTTTTAAATATATTTTCTTTTATGTTTTTATACACAAAGTTTAGGTTATATATTTCTACTGTAATTAACTAGTGACCTATTCCACAAAAGCAAAAATAAATCAAGTGGCTTTAGGAGTGATTTAAATCATTGTGTAATAATGTAATTTGTTACAAAAGCTTGAGAATTGTTAGAGAAAAATGTAATGTAGCATCATCATCATCATCGTACTCAGTATATCCCACAAATAGCAAAGCTATGGTAGGGAGAAAAAATGTAATGCAAATGATATAATAGTAATGACGATCTTACTTGGGAAGGGAGGTGTTGATAATGTGCCATTAATACGATGCTAGCATTCGCAGTACAAGATACATCTCCAATGACTTCAATCCCACATTAGTAACTTGCGCTTCGCCTTGTGTTGCCACTAAAACAACGACCAAGAGGGTGATTAAGATGACAGATTTAATTGCCATTGATGCAAAAGAGCTAGTGTGTTTACTATCAACGGCTTGATACAATGATAATCGTGAAAATTGCCTATTTATAAGGGAAGTTAAAGCAGATAGTATCTTTCAAATGTTTGAAAACAAGAACAGTAGTATTAATGGTTATCAAAGAAATGACTTATGTGAATCAAACTCTCAATTGAGATTGACTTTTCGTATAGTTCCATGCAAGTTGTCGTATAATTCAACGCCCGTTATGTGTATATGATGAGTTTTCTCTTCTTTTTCATAATTACGCGTGATAATGTTTGTGTTTTGTCAACAAGCGTTTATATGTTAATCATGTGTTTATTTGTTCCTTAATATTTACAGTATTGCACTTGTATGTTATCTTAGTATAAGTAATTAAGTATGATTGGTTTCTTTCATTGTAAAACGTGCCAAGTTCGAACTTGCTCAAACTCAAGCCCGCCTCGTTTAACTTAAAAAAGCTTGAGCTTTAGTTCAGTTTGTTTTAAGCTTTATGTGCTAAAGCCCGAACTCTGCCCCGTAGTTATTTTACAATCTCGAGCTTGGCTCATCTGTTATTCCTCAATGTCTTATTTTAACAAAATATAGTTTTAATTTTTATTATAATTACATATAATATCTATTACATAATTAACATCTCTTAAGTCGTCGTTACAAGCAGTGTTGCAAAATTCCCGACTAGACACCGATTAATTGCTAGTCCCCACTTCACTGATTAATTTCGGGTTAGTCGGCCAATTAATCGGTCAATGGTCAAATCCGGACAAAACCGACAGTTTTTCGGCGGGATTCCAACCAAAAATAACGCTTTTCAGCGAGATTCCAGCAAAAATCAGCGGTTTCCAATGAGATTTCAGGCAGTTTTCGGCCAAAATATGTTTTGTACGTAGAAAACTGAAAATTACATATAAAAATGTATGCGTGTATAGATAAAACTAAAAATTATGCATTAAAATCTGATCTGATTAATCCCGATTAATCGCTAGTCTCCACTCCACCACCCGACTAACGACAAGCGATTTTTACAACACTGGTTACAAGCATATATATGTATCATCGTTTTCGACCATTACAAAGATTCTTTAATGTTCAAAGAAGCAAGCATTCGAAAAAACCACATATCAATAATGCTGCAAACTTCAAACACAAGTTGCAAATCTGACAATTCTATGTTCTAACCACCAAAAACTCAGTTTATAAAATTCAGTTCATCCAAAAGTATATAATATATGCCAAAAAAAATACACGATAAACAACAAAACTTAACAAACGTGAATCACAAAACCCACGTCTGTCATCACCCGAACACCATTATCCAACATAGACCAATCGACTATATATCTCTAATCTGTAATCCCGGAACTTGAACTTTCCAAGTCAACAGAACCCATCCCGGTATCTTCTTCCACTTCGCTATCTTCATCACCACTCACCTCTGCATTTTCCCGCCCAAGTTTAGCCATCTGTTCTGCAAGCAGTTTGTCCTCCCGTTCACTCACCTGCAAACAATTATCATCGACAAACATATTATTAATTGTTTCCATATAATAAACGAGCTAAAATATTTAATGCTTACCGCTCGAGGTGGCTCTTTTACGGTTAGTTTCCCTTTATGACGTTCAATTGTAGCAGAACAAGCGGCAATTGCTTGGGTAAGAACTTTTATCCCTTGTTCCTGTACAAAATCATATGCTTATATCAACTATTTTCTAACAATATCAAATACAGCTAAGATAATAATCTACCTATACTAATAAAAGAAAATAATTTTGGACCCATGGCATTCTGAGGTTAATTCTTAAAATTAAATTCCCTCCAAAATCACTTTTCTTCTATTGATGGAAAAGAAAAAAATCTTGGTTCTAAATATAGTATTGATTATAAATTCAACATACAGTACTAATTGGTCAATCTCCATTGATTGAATTATTAATGTGATAAATTATATTTTAAACATACTTAATATAAAAAAATATTATTATAATAATTATGTGTCATAAATATATTATCTTTAAGATTGAAATGTATATATAAAAGAGTTTATGTTTAAAGAGTACATTAGCAATCAATTTTTTGAGACATCTTCATATTGAAGAAGCTATAATATTTTTTTTTATCTTTTTTACAAATATTTAGTCTTAAAAATCATAGACAAATTTTTCATTTTTTATATTTATTATAAGGCTATTGTGATAGTTGAACAACAATGTGTTTATAAGGAAAATCCGGTGTCTTTTTTGTCTATGGTCGGGTATGGAACGTATAACATTTTTGTGAAAGATTTTATCTTTTACATCGAAATGCTTCATTGTTTTAAAAGTTGCTTTCAGTGGGTTTATATTAATTTATCATTGTTTTAAAACTCATTGTTTTAAATTATTCATTGTAATTTATACATTATATGTTTACCACGGAAAGCAATTTTCTCTCTGTACAATTCCCAACGTTCACATTTATGTACAACTCCTCCGGCAATTTTTTCCGGCAGTATCAGTTGGAAAGTTTCCGACACCAGGTAAGCTTCTATTCCCTTCTTCACCCCCTTGTCTCTACCACAAGCCCACCACAAACCACCCGCACGCCACCGCTCGAAACCGAAGGAGCGAGACAACGAGATTGTAAGATGGCCGGCGAAATTTTTTACGTCCTATTTATAGTTTTTGCGGTACACAGCCTGCCGATTACTCAGACGACCAACTGGAGTGCACTACTAACAGCAGACACATACCGCAAAACCGTGACTCATTTTTGCACTAGATCTTGGGCTGCAACTTCAAGATCCGTTTTTGCATTTGCATTAGATCGGATTGAGATCCAAGTTTCCGGCAAGATTTCATTTTTTTCTGGCGAGGTATAAGAGAGTTTACGGCGAGATCTGTTGACGGCTGACCTCGTCACTCGTTGCTGGTTCTTTGCTGGGTTTTCATAAAACTTGGATTTAAAAAATACTATTACTATATTTGGATTAAAAAACCGGTTTATTTTCTGAACGACATCACTTTATACAAAATACTTGGATTAACAAATAGCATATATTTAATAAGGATATTATTATTAGAAGTATTATTATTGTTACTATTATTATTATTATTATTATTGATTTGGTGTTCTATTGCTTGTGTTTGTGTGATTAGTTGCAACCATAGAGCGTACGAACCATGACTATTACTTGAGACCATGTCCTGAAACGAGGGGTGTAGGAAAGAGTAAAGATAGGGAGCGTATATTGCGTTTGGCTTCTTGGAATGTAGGAACATTAAATGGTAAGTTGCTAGAATTGGTAGATGTGCTTAAAAGACGTAGGGTTCAGATAGCATGCCTCCAAGAGACCAAGTGGAAAGGACATAGAGGGGCTGAGTGTAATGGGTATAAGTTGTGGTACTCGGGGTCTGATGGAGCTAGGAATGGAGTGGGGTTTCTAGTGGCTAAGGAAATACACACTAGTGTGGTGGAGGTGATAAGACATAATGACAGGATTATGGTGTTGAAATTAGTACTAGAAGAGGAAGTAGTGGCAGTAGTCTCCGCCTACGCGCCTCATGTAGGCCTAGGGGATCAGGAAAAGAGAGATTTTGGGATTGCCTAGACGCAGTGATAGGGGGCATACCTAGGGGGGAGAGGATTTGCATAGGAGGTGATTTTAATGGACACATTGGTAAGGCTAACGATGGTTTTCAAGCCGTACATGGGGGTTTCGGTTTTGGTGATAGGAATGAGACCGGAACAGATCTTCTAGAGTTTGCGGTGGCACATGACCTAGGTATTATAAATTCTTATTTTAGGAAACAAGATTCTCATTTAATCACTTTTAGCAGTGGCGGACGCGACACGCAAATTGACTACCTTTTGATGAGGCAAGGAGACCGACGTTGGTGGAGGGACTGCAAAGTCATACCTGGGGAGGCAGTTGTGACTCAACATCGACTACTAGTGACAGATATAGCCTTCAGAAATAAGCTGACTGTTCGAGAGAAGAAAGGTACACCGAGAATTCGATGGGGAAATTTGAAGGACGAAAATCTCCTACTGTTTAAGGATAAACTCATACTGCATACGCGGGCTCGACTAAATGGGGACTCAACTCATATATGGGAAGCTATGGAGACAAAGATCATCCAAGTAGCAAAGGAGACTCTCGGGGTCACAACAGGAAAGACAAGTGGGCATAAGGAGTCTTGGTGGTGGAATGACGCAGTGCAAGACAAGATAAGGGACAAACAAGGATGTTTTAGGGAGCTAATGAGGTGCACGAATGAGGAGGAGCGAGTGGAATTGAGGGACAACTACAAAACGGCCAAGATAGAGGCGAAGAAGGCAGTGGCGGAAGCAAAGAAGGCGGCCTTTAAACGGATGTATGAAAGTCTAGAAACAAAAGAGGGGGAACATGCTATGTTTAAGATTGCCAAAGCCAGGGAGCGTAGAAGGCAAGATCTAGGACCGGTGAAGTTCATAAAGGATACAGATGGGCATGTTCGGGTCAAGGAGCAGGACATCAAGCTAAGATGGCAAACCTACTTCCACAATCTTTTTAACAATGGGAGAGCTTACCAAGAAGAACATGACAACACAAACTTTCAACGACAACAATCGAATAACTGCTACTGCCGACAGATCACACGTGAAGAGGTGAAGGATGCACTTAGGAGGATGGGAAGGTCTAAGGCGGTTGGCCCAGACAACATACCCATCGAGGTGTGGAAGTGTCTGGGGGAGGAAGGAGTCATGTGGTTAACTTCTCTGTTCAATAGTATTCTCAAATCAGGTAAGATGCCAGACCAGTGGAGGAGCAGCGTTGTAGTTCCTATCTATAAGAACAAAGGAGACGCCCAATATTGTGGTAACTACCGAGGAATCAAACTACTAAGTCATACTATGAAGCTATGGGAAAGAGTGATTGAGGTTAGACTTAGACGAGAAACTCAGGTTACGGTCAACCAATTTGGCTTCATGCCGGGGCGTTCCACCACAGAGGCAATACACCTTATAAGAAGATTAATGGAAAAGTATAGGGAGAAGAAGCGTGATCTACATATGGTGTTTATTGACCTAGAAAAGGCCTACGACAGTGTGCCACGACAGGTGCTCTGGGAGTGCTTGGAGGGTAGAAGAGTGCCCAGGAAATACATAGAGATAATTATGGATATGTATACCAGGAGTGAAACAAGTGTCCGTGCGCCAGTGGGGGATACTGATTTCTTTCCTGTAGAGGTAGGTCTTCACCAGGGGTCAGCGTTGAGCCCGTTTCTTTTTGCAGTAGTCTTGGATGAGTTGTCAAAGTCGATTCAGGGGGCTCTCCCGTGGTGCATGATGTTCGCAGACGATATTGTGTTACTTGCTGAGAAAAAACAAGATCTAAACATGAGGCTTGAGGAGTGGCGAACAACCTTAGAGACAAAAGGTTTAAAGATTAGCCGATCTAAGACGGAGTACCTCCACTGTGATTTTGGTGGGATAAACGACAATGAAGACGCACAGATCACAATTGAAGGGCAGGTGGTCCCGCAGGTAACGAAGTTCAAGTATTTAGGATCATTTGTACAGAGCGATGGGGAATTAGACAGTGATGTGACCCACCGAGTTCAGGTAGGATGGTGTAAATGGAAAGCAGCCACAGGTATATTGTGCGACAAGAGTTTCCCGACTAAACTAAAGGGAAAATTCTATAGGGTGGCAGTTAGACCTGCAATGCTATATGGAACAGATTGTTGGGCCATCAAGAAGGCACAAGTGCGGAAGATGGAGGTAGCAGAAATGAGAATGCTACGTTGGATGTGTGGGCACACAAGACTAGACCGAATAAGAAACGTTGTGTTTCGCGAGAGATTAGGGGTGGCGAACATAGCAGACAAGATAAGAGAGTGGAGATTGAGATGGTTTGGACATGTAAAGAGAAGACAGACGACGAATCCTGTTAGATCCGTAGAAAACATTACTATAGAGGGGAGGAGGGGTAGAGGACGACCGAAATTGACTTGGGATGAGAGGATTAGGCATGATTTGATAGACCTAAACCTCTCCGAGGACATGGTTGAGGATAGGAATTCGTGGAGAAGTAGAATTAAAGTTAAGGATTTTTAGAGAATTGAATACCTTAGGGCTTAGACTTAACTTATTTAGGTCACATACCATAATGGTATTTCCCTTACATATATTATTATTATTATTATTATTATTATTATACTGTGATCTTATTATTAATATTATTATAATTAGTAGTAGTTTTTATATAACTGTTAAACTTTGATTTCCTTTATTTTGCTTCATACACATGTACTTAGAGCCGAGGGTCTCTCGGGAAGCCACCTCTTTATTCCTTTGGATAGAGGTACGGTGTGCCTACATCCCACCCTCCCCAGACCCTACTTACAGCTTTGCTGTCGGTGGGATTTTACTGGGCATGATATGATATGATATGATTGTAATTTATACATTAATTTATCCCGTGTAATACACGGGTTTCTAAAGCTAGTAATAATAATATAGTTTATAAAATTAGAATTAGGCGCTAACCATAGAATCACTTGAAGATCCTCAAGGATTTGGAGGACGTAAAAACAATGCTAAATTAACTTTATAAGTTAATTACCAGTTCGGTCCTTGTGGTTTGACATGTTTAACTCTTTAGTCTAAAACAAAATCTTTTGGGCCCGAGATTTAATTTTTATAACCCTTTCAGTCCCTGTTGCTGAACCCGTCCTTTTTTTCTAGTAAATCTGATCGTGTGCCCCTCCATTGAGCAGGGGCATTTTAGTCTTTTTCCTCACCCCTCGAGTAAAAACATGGTCAAGGGAGTTGAAGGGTTAGAGAAATCAATCGGGGGGTAAAAATGGATCAAGAACTTTGTTTGTACTCAACGGGTAGGAAAAAAGACTAAAAAGCCCCTCATTTGAGGGGCACGGATTCAACAGAAAAAGGGACAGCATTAGCAACAGGGACCGAAAAGGTTACAGAACTTAAACCTCAGAGCATGATATGTCAAAAGATTCACTTTTGGACTGAAAGGGTTAAACAGACCAAACCAGAGACTAAAAGCGTAATTTACTCTAAACTTATTGATGCATGTGAAGAACGAAACAAATGTAATAATAAATGATGTGAATGTTATTTTGTGGAATTAATGAATTACCTTGTCTAGAGTTTGAGTGTTGAGAACATAAGCTGGCGGGGCAACCAATTTAATTTTCACGGGACAGTCTTTAGTGCCAGCTGCTTCAGCTTTTCTCATAGCATCCTGTTAAGTTATTAAAAAATGAACATTTTTAGTAAATATAAAGTTCAAAAATGGAATAATAAAAATAAAAAAAATAAAAAAGGAAAAACCTTAATATGGAGGACGCCATCATAACTAAAGCATTTCATCTCAACATCAGCACGGATTTTTAACGGCTGAGGTGTCATTCGTCTTCTGATGTTTCTAACCAAAGCCTCTTTCACTTCCTCTGAAATGGCGGGGACCACCTTAGTGACCTGCACAACGAGAAACGTTAGATGATACTTATTGTTAACTTAATGGTCGAGAAGTAAATAAGTAAAAAAATAAAAAAACTTGCGTGATTAACTACCTCCTTCCCGTCTGGACCGATTTCTTTAACCTCGCGAGTGAGTGGCTTAAGCACAGAATCAGGGTCATTAACGATTGCTTTAAAAGCCTGCAAACAGCAACAAGGAATATGGTTGTGTTATAGATAATTGTAGGAAAATAAGATTAAAAATTCACAAGTGAAGAAGATCTAACCTCAAATGCATGACCGTATTTTCGGTACAAAGGCCAGCCAACATGGATGTACAAATCCTGCCATAGATAAAATGTATTTCATGAGTTGAAACTTAAGATTACGTGGCATGAACGGCAGTTATGAATAAACATATGTACATAATCTAAACTCAAGTACGTCAAACGCATAAAGCGAAATAAATACCAAAAGATCACCCCTTGAAGAAAAACAAGAACTGTGTGTCGACACACAGCGTGTGACCAAACAAGTGAACATCATTTGCAATGGTTTCCCACATTTACAGGCATTAAGGTCTTATTTACAAATGGAACTTTGTAGGACAAAACTACGCTTGCGTTGGATTATTAAAACAAGATTATTACGGGATCAAAAATATCAAACGTAAACCACGGGATGTAAAACCTTATTTGGTAACTTACCACATGTGAGATACGTATCTCCCATCATTAATCCAACAACCACAACAACAAAAACACGAATGGCATATTAGCAGCAATTTAATACACCCTAAAAAATAAAACTTTACCTATTGTCACTCTCCCGCCCTCACAAACATCAAGAGCTACCTACAATTATTACAATATCTTATAAAACGCTTACTCCTACGATCCAGAAAGCAAGCATGCAGTATTAACGTCTCAAAACCAGACAGATCTTTCATTGTGAAATGAACCAAATCAATGATTCAGCATAACAAGTCTTATAGCTTGGACACTGAATAATTTGCAGCAATACATACAGGTTTTAGTAATTACCAAAAAAAACGGGAAAAAAAATATAACAGTAAATAGATAAAAATAATTTAAAAAAAAAACCTAAATTAAACCCTGATTACTGCAATAGTAAGTCTATTTTAACTCTCTCCGGCCCTCACAAAAATCAAAAGCTGCCTACAATTATTACCATATTTAAAAGTGCTTACTCCGACGATGCCGGAAGCAAGCGTGCAGTCTCGATGTCTCAGAACCATGCTCACTAATTAATGTTTATAGCATCTATACAGTAATACAGATCCTATATTGTGAAATGCGCCAAATGTGATTATATCATCAATGAGATTTTAGCAGTTACCAAAAAAAAACACTAAATTAAGCCCTAATTCATTACTCTCTGAAACATTTACTTAAATTCATCATTCATAATATCCAACTTACCTCAAAATCAACATTCATAGGCTCGACAATATTCACGAGTCTGAAATAAAACATTGTTTGTGTTCGTGAACCGTTCACAAACAACTTCATTTCCTTAATAAACAAACACGAACAAAAATTTCGTCCGGCCGATAAAAGCTTAACAGATGAACATGAACAACGCCTATGCAGTCAATATCGGTTACCGAAATTCAGCATAACAAGTCTTATATAACTACATTGAACAAACCCTAAATTAACCCTTAATTGTTTCTACAACAGCTCATAATTCATAACATCCAATTTCCTACAAATTGCTTAAATTCTTCGGTTTGGTTTTTTCGGTTTAGGATCGTTTTTTACGGTTTCTTGCACATAAATTCTTATAAATTGCTTAAAATAAAAAAAATAAAAAACAAAAATCTAGATATTCGGTTCGATTCGGTTTTTACGATTTTTATTTCATGCAAAACCAAACCCGAACCGCTACTTCTGTTTTCACAAAAACATAAAACCAAACCGTCGTTGTTGTTTCGGTTCGGATTTTCGGTTTGGATTCTTCAGTTTTTTAGGTTCAGGATCGTTTTTTCGATTTCTTGCACCTAAATTCTTATAAAATGCTTAAAATAAAAAACAAAAAACTAGAAATTAGGTTCAGTTCATTTTTTCGGCTTTCATTACTTTCAAAACCAAACCCGAACCGCTACTTCGTTTTTACAAACACATAAAACCAAACCATCGGTTTTTGTTTCGGTTCGGTTTTTTTGGTTTCAGAACGGTTTTTTTGGTTTCTTGCATACCCCTACACCTACAATCAGATTCAGGTATTATCAATTCCAAAAACCTATAAATTTAAAAACTTTACATATATTAATATATATAAACTAACCCTAAGTGTTCCTACAACTTCTCACAATCAGGTATTATCAATTCCAATAAACTTAAAAACATTACATAAACTAATAAATACAAACTAACCCTAAGTATTCCTACAAATTGCTTAAATTTTTCAGTTTGGATTTTTCTGTTTAGGATCGATTTTTCGATTTCTTGCACATAAATTCTTATAAATTGCTTAAAACAAAAATCTAGAAATTCGGTTCGGTTCATTTTTTCGGTTTTCATCACTTGCAAAACCAAACCCGAACAACTACTTCGGTTCTTACAAAAAACATAAAATCAAACCGTCGGTTTTTGTTTCAGTTCGGTTTTTTCGGTTTTTCGTTTTCGTGCATACTCCTACACCTGCAATCAGGTATTATTCAAATAAGCTAAAAAACCATCTTCAAATATGCTTATTCAAATTAGCTTATATAAGCTTATAAGCCTAAGCTAAAAAAGCTAAACCAAACACCAAATTAAGCTTATTTTATAAAAAAAGCTATAAGCTTTGCTAAAAAGCTAGGCCAAACACCCCCTATAAATTTAAAAACTTTACATAAACTAATAAACATAAACTAACCCTAAATCATAAAAACATCCTCCAAATTACCTCAAGATCAACATTCATAGTCTCGGCCACATGCCGCATAATCGAGTGCACAAGCTTACTCTTACTATACCTCTCTTCACAAATCTGCACATCCTGTTCCGACAACCTCTTCTTACTCAAATCAATATACCCTTTTTCCGCATTTACCCTCAGCACCATCGCCGGTTCGACCCGGCCCACTTTAATCAAGCTCCCCACGCTCCGAATACGCCGTCGGGACAGATCGGATAACAGGATCATACCCTCTATGTTGTTGTATTCCAGCAGTGACACGTGGGTTGCCACGTCGCCGATTTCTTTTACCTGTATCATCACCGGCGTGTCCACTTCCGGGTACCGGGATTCGTACATCCGGCAGTCGGAGCTTGGGACTGATGACGTGGACATCGGTGGGGTAGTAATAATAATATTATTATTATTGTTATAAGGATTGAAGGGTTTTAGGTTTTGGGAGTGAAAGTGAATGCTATGGATGAATGAATGTAGATGGAGATTGGTCTTGTAGTGGGAAATGAGTTAAGGAATAATGACGTTATGGTTTTTATGTTTTTTTAGTTAGCTTACACGTAGGAATGAATGGGCTACAAAATGAGGCGTTTTGTGTCATGTGATGCTCAGCCAGTAAAGGATGGGTTTTTGTTTATGTGGTGTAATAGTGTTGTAATCTAATATAGGGGTGGGTTATAATAAAAATAAATAGTTTTCTAGGAAGAGTAATAATAAATTTAAGCCCTTGGATCTATGATCTAGTGGTTGAGATTGATAGTTTTTAAACTACTAAATAGTTTCTTAGGATCATGTATTTAGGCTAAATAGTTTCCTAACTCTAAATTTTATGTTATTCTTACTCTTCCTACAAAACTATGTATTTTTATTTTAACCCTTTTCATCTAATATATATATATATATATATATATATATATATATACACCACACACATAATAATAAAATAATAATATTTCCAACAAACATGCGGCAAGAAAAAGAAGTTGCCCGCCCATAATTCGCCACATTTTTCGCCCCCGAGAGCGGTGTTCTCGCCCCTAGTCGCCCAATTTTTGCCCATATTTATAACCCACTACACACGACCTTAAAAGATGGTGAAGTGTTAAAAGAAACACTTATATTTTACTTAAGTGAAAATTCCTAAAGTCACCATTTAGAGAAAATCAAAATAACCTAATTTTTTTTAAAATCCGGAAATAGTTCTTTAAATCTCGTCTGGGACGTCACATTGGGAATTGATCCGACGAGATTTAAAATGATTTGAATCTCGTCGGCTCCGCCCAAATTTGAAGTAGTTTCGTCTTTCCCGATCAAATTCTAAGAAATACCGTCTTCTTCGTCCTTTTTTTTTGAAAAAAAAAATTGTTATTTTCTTTAACACTATCTTTCTCTCTCTTCTCACATCTTTCTTCCCTTTTCTCTCCATCATCTTCATCGTCTTCCTTCAACAAAACCTCCAACCATGTAAACCGGTTTGGACTCGGGTGACGTTTGAACCAATTCCGGCAAGCACAAATCAAAGCCCGAGAAATTCGTCCACTGGCTTCAATTTGTGCTCATCGAAAACGGTTCAAATGTAACCGGATAATGATCCGGTTTACATGGTTGGAGGTTTATTTTTAAGGAAGATGGTGAAGATGATTGATCGAGAGAAAATGGGAAGAGAGAGATGTTAAAAAAATGGATGAAACAGACAAGATTTTCTAAAATTTGACGTGGAAAGACAAGATTACTTAATTTTGAACGAATCCGACGAGATTCAAATCATTTTGAATCTCGTCGGATCAATTCCCAACGTGGCGCCCCATACGAGATTTGAAGGGCTCTTTCCGGATTTTATGAAAAAAAATGAGTTATTTTGGTTTTCTCTCTCTTAAAATGGGTCACTTTGGGAATTTTCCTTTTATTTAATCCAAGTTTGATGGGAGACTAGATGAATAGTTGACTTTCGTTAGTCGGATTCTTGAATTTAACAGGTTTTATCTCACTGCATTATCGTGTCTTCGGGCGAGTGTTCACGGGCGTTGGCCTCATGTGAGGGTTTTTTCGAGATCAAAAGACAAGTGTATCCCGATGTGATTAATTTAGCGAGTAGCCCATTTGAAGAACTCGTTGGTCGTTCGACAAAACACTTGTGAAACGGATTCGATCTGTATCGGTTAAGCTTGTTAGAGCATTCACATTCGTCCTCTATATTCAAATCCAAAAATACATTAAGAAACACTACATTTTTTCTATCTAATTTTCAACTAAATAATATTATTTTATATTTTTATCATTATTTTTTGTTTCTCATTCACTCACAAGTCACAACCATTTTCAAAAATATTAAAAATTATAGGGATAAACAATAACTTTTCAACCATTTAAAATTATATTCTTTTCAATTTTTAACAAAAACGTTGTTTTTCATGTTTTTTAAAAAATGATTTTTTTTCTATATATGTTTTAATCTTTCTAGAGAGCGTTTTTTTAATTAAGATATAGTTTACATTCTTTTATAAAAAAACATATTATTTTTATAAATAAAGAGGTTAAATAACGTACAACTTGATAAAAAAATTGGCTCTTTTCTCAGGTAATATTAATCTCATGTATCCAAACCTAACAAAAAAATCAAAATGTTTTGAATACATTTTATTAAAAAAAAAAGTAAAAAACTAGCTAGAGAAAACATAGTGCTGGAAATTTATACACGAGACACGAATACACGACACGTACCTACACGACTTTAAAATATAGCAGGTAAGGTCTTAACATGTTTCGTGTACTAAACTGGTGGACACGAATTTACATGTTAATTTTTTTGTCTAAACAGGTAAAATACATGTTTACATGTTAAGTACATGGTTAGATTTTTTATAATTATAATTATATATATATATGTTAACATAAATCCTAAATTCTTAAAACATTCTCACTCTATGTTTCTCAGCCGTCACCACTCACCACTCACGAACATTCCCTCTCAGATTTTTGTTTTAATAAACAGGTTGTCAAATACGTGTTTCTAAACAGCTCTTATCGTGTATTATCATGCTTTATCATGTATACCAGGTAGTAACAGGTTCGTGTTGGGATACAAGTACACGATAAGTTTTCATGGCGTGCGCAGTTATACACAATTCGTGTTCGTGTCTTATCGTGTGCATGTCTTATCTTGTACGGGTATACACGATATGCCAGCCCTATGAAAGCATACAAAACTTTTTAATACATGTAAAAAATTAAACAAACTTTTAATAAGATCTTGCATAAATAAAATAATACAATCAATAACAAAAATATATAAAAAAAACTGTAAACAAAAATAAAAACTTAATATTTTTTATTTGATATTTTGAGAGAATTATAAAATCAAATATGAGGCACTAACATGCCAATGACACATATTAAGGGAAATGAAAGTTCAGGGGGTGTATGGTTAACAAGGGAGGGGGTATGTTTAGCCTGACCCTTTTCGATTCAATAATATTTTTTTATACTTTTATCATTATTTATTCTCTCTTCTTCACTCACAAGTCACAACCACTTTTAACAACTATTACAAAATTATAGGAGGAGATAGAATATGCAATGTTTTTTTGTGTATTTGAAAAGTTAATGTTTACATCATATAATGTTTAATATATTTTAAAAGTGGTTGTGAATGATGGAAGTGAGAAATATATAAAAAAGTATTATTTAATTGAGGAAAAAAAATAGTTATTTTTAGTGTGATTTTGAGGATATAGGAAAGAATGTGAATGCTTTTACGGTATAGGAACCAAATCTGAAAATAAACATGTAAATGCTTATAGTAGTATTGTCACGAGTACAACTTATGATCATGGTGACACGAATATGGACAATGTCATATATGTTTGTATAGGTAAACACCAATAATAGTTGTGGCACTCATATAGCTTATAATATAAAAAACATTTTTTAAATGATATCTATTTGGACAATAAAACTCATACGTTACGAAAACGAGTGTACGCAAATTCGATTGGTATCGGTTAGGTTTGTTGCAGCGGCGAGTTGACAATGAAGGTGGATGGAGATAGAAAAGAGCGGGTTTTTACAGCGCGAGTGAATTAGGAAATAGGAGATATTGACGTCATGGTTTTTATTTATTTTAATGGGGAAATATTTTGGCTTAATGAGTTATAAAAGAAATATCATAATTCATGAACATCAACTAAGATGGTAAATGGTAATTAATACATGACATTTGTTCATACTAAAAGGGTTAGAAGTATATGGTTAAATCCAATTTGTGTATATTTTTTGGATGAAATGTTCGGCAGGCCATCTCTTTACTTCGTGTTATATTGTTGTTTGAAAATGAATCAACAACTGATGTTGATGCATGACTGATGGTCGGGTATTTTGTATATATATATTAGTGTATTAATTACGTAGTTTTATTGAGTATGTTGTTAGAACTTTGGTACTTCATACGTGCTTTTGTATTTCAGGTAATTGATCGTTAGAGATGCTAAATGGGAAACCTGTACGAACATGGAATGATATCTCGGGAAGACCAAAGCATGATTTGATGTCTTGGAAAGTGTTACAAGGATTCGGGAAGAGCGTGGATGAGAAATCATAAGCCGATGCTAAAACTGAACAAGATTGGTTGACAAAATGTGACCATGAAGTAAAACGAGCATATCCTGAGCTAGAAAATGAGTTACGGGACCTATAATATATGAATTTTGGTTTCTCGACGAGAGGAATCCAAATATGAGGTTTTCTTAGGTCGAGGTACGCGACGGGTAGGGTCTATGGCCATCGAGATACGCGATGGTCTTAAAAAACATGAAAAAACGGATTTTGACTTATATCTTATGTTTTCCGAACCCTAATCAAGATTGACGACCAGCAACAGCTATTAGGCAATTCTGGGTGAATTACAGGGCTACCAATCATCTCTTGATCAATCCTAATGGCCTTCCTCATCATAATTGAAGATCTATCGATGACGATGCTCGGCTAGTCTTCTCCGAATCATACCCGGGATGTATAGTTTGTAATTTTTACAGTTTTTCTCATGTGATTAAGAACACTTGTGTATTATTATTTATTATTGATATATGATTATTGATGTTTGGTATTTCTGAGTGTTCGGTCGGTTTAGGTTTACGTTGGTCTGAACGATCTGTTGCCAGTTGCTAGATAATTAGTCATATAACTGTTTGGTTAGATTAAATACGATAAAACATACGATTGCCCTTAACCGAGTCACACTGGCAAGGACTGTTTGATAACCAGTGCCGTGTGTAAAGTGATTGTTGATGTCTAAGGTTTTGTCTGATTGATCAGTTTTCATTAATCGTTAATAATTAATCTGTTAGGTTGCATGAGATAACTGTTGGTTGCTTACTTGAATTCCCGGGTGTGATTTGTTTGTTAACTGCTTAATATTCGTTTACTTGTTCGTTGCTTAGTTCTTTAAATTCAAACTATTGCTTGTGTGATCATCACTAAAAATCATTCACTTCATAATTAGAAATCTGTTACACGAATACATTGACCACATACTCCGTGTGATACAATACCCTACTTGCTCTAACTATTTAGAATAATTAGGTTTTTGATTGACTAGAACGACGGTCATCAAAATGGCGCCGTTGCCGGGGAGTTAGTGCGCTTAGTGTCTTTCGTGTTAATTGATTTTTTGTGTTTATTTTAATTAAAATTTCGTTTTTAATTTCCAGTTTTAGTTTAAATTTTATTTTTTTATATTTTACGCGGGTTGTGTTAGTTGTGCAGATAACAGGTTTATGCGCACCCGCCACTCGGGCCGACAGTCTCCGTTAATTTACGAGCCCGAAATCGAAAGGTTAGCTCGGCAGAGCCGAGTTCAGAACAGAAATTCAGAGATGGAAGATCAGAACCAGAACCGAAACCTGAATCAGAATGAAAACCATAACCAAAACAAAAATCAAAACCAAGACCCACTTCCACAAAATAACGAGTTTCACCCAGATAACATACCTCCACCACCGAACTTCAATAAACAAAACAACCAAACAACTCAGCTCAAGCTTCCATAACCCGAAACCAAAACCAAAACCGAAACCTTGATCAGACTGAACCAGCAGTTCCACACAACACCCCTAACCGCAGAGTTCGGCTTAACCTGGATGATGCTATCCCTAGTATTCCGACAGATGATGAAGAAGAGAGGGAATATAATAATGAGAATGAGGGTTTTGAGGTTGAAAACAAGGTAAACCGGTGGGTTAGAAGGAATCGGGCAGTTGAGCCCGAGAATGAGGGTTTTGAGATGGAAAATGAGGGAAATCAGAATTGGGATGAAGAGGTGGAAGAGCAAGTGAATCGAAGACGGGTTGAAGCAGTTAACAGAAATGGTTTGGGTCAAAACAGAGTGAATCGGGTGGAAAAGCCCGAAAGAGTTCGCCGTATTCAGGTTAACCGGGGTGGTTTTGCAAACCCCAGGGGGGGCTAAGGAGGAATTATGTAGCCCCAGTTTAGGGTGTAAACAGTCGGTTCAGACCGCCTATTTCAGATGGAGCATCCCCATTGGTTCCACCCAAACGAGTGCCGGGACGACAGACTTTTAAGTCCCGGCCATCATATATTAACATTGTTGCTCATTTTCACGGGATGGCTTCGGAGGACCCGTATTCTCACTTGACCGATTTTTCGACGATTTGCGGGTCTATTGGTGATGGTACTTTTGATCAAGATGAGGTTCGGTTGCGGTTATTCCAGTTCTCCCTAAAAGACAAAGCAAAACTTTGGTTTAACTCGCTACCGACAAACAGTATCAGAAATTGGGCCGAGATGCAACAAGTGTTTCTGAACGAGTATTATTCGCAGTCGAAGACGAGAGAGGCCCGAATGGAAATTTGCAATTTTTCACAGTTATCGGGCGAAATATTCCATGAAGCTTTTACCAGGTATAAGGATATGATCAGAAAATGCCCACATCACCAAATCGAACTGTGGGAACTGGTAAAGTGCTTTGTTGATGGTTTGACATACGAGGACCGAAAGCATCTTAAGGCCTCGTGTAATGGTCAGTTGTTGAATTAGCCCAAGGAAGATGATTGGAATTTTTAGATTTCATGTGTGAAGATTCCAAGGCAGAAGCAGCATCTGAAAGACGAAGACGTGGTACTTCCTCCGGGTCAATTAAGTCAGTCACAAGTGAATCTGAACGAATTGGTGAGTTAGAACGTGAACTGGCTGGGTTAAAAAAGGGTAAGAAGAAAGAAGTCGGGAAAGTTGGTGTTAAATTCCCGATTTGTGAAGATTGTGGAGAACTCGGGCATATGGCAGAAAATTGCCCCGAGTTTGATGATGACGAGGAGGATGAGCCCGAAGAAGTTAATTATGCTTACGGGGATTCCATGGGTCAAGGGTTCAATTCGAACACATATCACCCCGGCCTGAGGAATCACCCGAACTCTCGTTACGGGAACGCGTCTTCTCAGTTGAACCCGAACTTTCAGGGATCGAGCTAGAACAGATCGCAGGGTAATTACCGCCAGAGCGGTTATCAGCAGGGTTCGAGTAATCAGAATTAGGGCTATAACAGAGACGGTAACCGAGGTGGAAATTCATCGGGTAATCAGGACCAGCAGAGGGGGTCCTCGGGAAATGCGGATGAGTCTGTGCACTCAAAGTCGGATGCATTGATGAAGATTATGGCAGATCATAAGGCTGAAACGAAGAAACAATTTGAGTTACATGATAAGTCAGCAGAGGCAATGTAAAAGCAGATTGGTCAGCTCGCAGCAGATATGGCAAAGTTGCAAAAGAGCGCCGGTCAACTCCCGAGCGATACTACAGTCAACTCGAACCATTACTGCTCAAGCTCTAAGAAGGGAAACAATGTGCACATCAATGCGATAAGTCTTTTACCTAATTTTGAAATTTTTAGTGTTGAAGTTAATTCACCACCACAGTTTGTTGAAGGGGTGGTGGAAGATGTTAGTGATGAGAGTGATTGTGTTGGTCAAAATGAAACGATTTTCCAAAATGGCTCAAAATTAAAAGCAAATGAAACATCTTTTTGTGAAAATTGTTCTTGTGATAAATGTTTTAATGAAAAATTGACCAACACAGGGGATGAAGGGGTGGAGAATAATGCCACCTCAAGTAAACTTCAAGACCCGGGAGTGCTGCTTTTATCAATTCAAATTGGGAAATTTAAAACTGATCGGGCACTTCTAGATCTTGGAGCATGTGTTAGTATCATGCCTGGTAGTTTATATGATCAGTATGAATTTGGCCCATTAGAAAGGGTAAACACCACCGTGGTGTTGGCGGACCAAACTCATACACTTCCCCGGGGCATGGTGACTAATGTAATGGTTCTGGTGGAGGAATTTTTCTACCCAGTTGACTTTCTTGTACTTGACTATGCTAAACGTGTGAATAATACACAACCACAAGTCATATTGGGTAGGCCATTCCTTGCCACAGCACATGCGGTGATTAATTGTGCTAATGGGATATTGGAAATTACGTGTGGAGACACGGTTATTATTGTTTGAAAATGTTATTAACCCTCTTGTTGACAAGTGTGTATCCTTGGACAAGGATCACACAAAAGAGGAATGTTTTGTGATTGACAGGATAGATAAGTGGAGATTTGAGAAACAACATAGTGAGAAGGTGGAAGAGAAAGGTAGCCAACCAAGGAAGAAGAAAGTGAAACATCCACCCAACAAAAATGATCGAGAGTCGAGATTGAGGATGTTCGGGCCAGATCCTGGCTTATCGGAAGACTGGCAACAAATGATTGAAGAAAAGCGTGCTTATAATGAGAAGGTTGCACGGGAGCGGGTCAGGCGCCCACCTTAAATGGCATACAAATTTCAAAAGGGTGGTAATTGTACATTTTGTATATTTTTAGTTTCTATTCTGTTTTAGTTTTTATATCACTAATTGTATTTTAAGCGTACCATCATATCAAAAGCTAAGTGTGGAGATACCGCATGAGAAAAGTTGGGATTTTGATGCGTTCAGTAAAGTTTTTTTCCGATAACGAGGTTACAGTTAAACTACCCAGAGTGCTTTCATGTTCATTTTGTTGTGGTTAATCCAGGTACGTGTATATTATGTTGTAACCGAACTTTGTGGGTATAGTTCACTATAAACCCTCACAAGACCCCACTCGTCCTCCCGGGCTACCGGGGGTTTAAAGGGATTGTTGCATATGCTAAATGCAATCGTGATTCATACGAAAGTGAGTTAGGTCTTTTAACGTTTTTAACTAATTTAACAGAATTTATTATGAAACGACTTAATTTGGCTCGGTAATTGTTTTAATAAAATTAACAAAAATTCATTTTCATAACTCTTAAAAGACCTATGTCTTACATTTGTGAGAAGCTTGCTTCTACACGTCTCGAGATTTTGCAGGTTCGATTGTCAGTTTGGTACTTGGTCGAGACGAGAGTATACGAGTGTTTATGAGAGTTCGCGAGCCGACTGGTCCTTCTCCAGTCCAGTTAATATCAGGTGATTTCAGTTTCATAATTTATTTTGTTTTTATTACTTTAAACGTTAAAAGTGTAATTGTATAATTATTAGTTGAACCGCCACATATGAGCCCCGAATTTTAAAATTGCTTAATAGTCAAAAAGTCAATTTCAACCTCGTCCATCAAATGTTCATTAATCATTTTATATATTTTAACTTTGAGGACAATGTTAAGTATCCTTACATTGAGGACAATGTAAACCTCAAGTGTGGGGATGGGGGAAATTTGAAAAATTTTAGCCCGATAGTACCTCGAAGAGTGTTCAGAAACCAAAGTTGTTAACTGTTAATTATTGCCATTAATGCCAAGTCATAGGTTTCTGGTCATGATTGGTTTTTCAGCTTCTCAATAGTCTTACTCACAAATGTTTTCATAACTAGAAGTTGAAAATGGGGTCGTTTAGGCGAGGATAACGAGTCATGGAGACAGGTACACATGTTTATATCGTCAACTCTATTCCTCCGGTACGTGTGTGAGTTGACCCAAATATATATAATACACATATAATATATAGTACACACATGTCATTTGAGTGCTTTCATTAATGTTCATGGATTATGAGATCGTAGTTGGCAAAATGCAAAAGTGACAGAGGCAATTAGGTTAAGCCTCGTCTGGATGAGCGCGAGTGTGGAAACTGGGGGGTTGGGACCTCATACATTATACATATGAGGATGGTTAATGTGAGGGGCGGGGGGTTGGGTCCCTTAGAAAACCTTTCTTGGACTTATTTTTCAACTGTTTAACCCCGACATTATGTTACGAGACAATCCGGCTTACTAGGTTTATTTGTAATTGTATTTGTTTTTGTTTTTGTATTTGTATTTGTTCCATTATTAAGCATCACGTTATTATGCTTAAAAAAACTTGAGGAAAAGGCCAAAAAAAGTGTCTGTTTATATTCAGTTATGTATTCAATAGTTCGTTTATGTAAAAAAAAAAGAAAAAAAGAAAAAAGAATATGAAATCAGTATGTATGTTAGTTTGCTTATTTAGACGTTTTATAATAAGTCAGTCAGTTTGTATAGCAGTTTCGTTTATTTAGATGTTTTGTAATAAGCCGGGTCGGATCGTTTGAGCTACTTAAATATTTCCTTTCCATACCCTTACACCTGGCCCCATTACAACCCTTTTAAGACCTCTTGATTTGCATTTGTGTCAAAGCAATTTTATGGATGGATACCTGTTTATGAGTGATACTGAGAGCAGAGTGATACTAACACATCTTTTGCTAGTCCAGATATTAAACCGAGAGGAGAGTTATTATATTATGAGGGGTATGAGCATGTGTGCCTTAACCGGAAACAAAGTACACTTGTCTGGGCGACCCTATTGTTTTTATTATAGCACTTAACCGTATTTGTGAGATGTCAATCTAAAAATAGTGTCAGTCTGGGAAACTATGTATGCCCTTACACCTTACTAGTATTAATGGCGATAATTCACATATCTATGATGGAGGTTAATGTTTACTTTAGAGTTTGCTTGAGGGCAAGCAAAAGATAAGCGTGGGGATGAGATGGTCGGGTGTTTTGTATATATATTAGTGTGTTAATTATGTAGATTTATTGAGTATATTGTTAGAACTTTGGTACTTCATACGTGCTTTTGTATTTCAGGTAATTGATCGTTAAAGATGTTAAATTGGAGACATGTACGAGCATGAATGATATCTCGGGAAGACCGAAGCATGATTTGATGTCTTGGAAAGTGTTACAAGGTTTCGGGGAGAGCATGGATGAGAAATCATAAGCCTATGCTAAAACTGAACAAGATTGGTTGACAAAATGCGACCATGAAGTAAAACGAGCATATCCTGGGCTAGAAAATGAGTTACCGGGCCTATAATATATGAATTTTGGGTTTCTCGACGAGAGGAATCCAAATATGAGGTTTTCTTAGTTTGTGGTACGCGACGGGTAGGGTCTATGGCCATCGAGATACGCGATGGTCTTAAAAAACGTGAAAAAACGGATTTTGACCTATATCTTCTATTTTCCGAACCCTAATCAAGATTGACGACCAACAACAGCTATTAGGCAATTTTGGGTGAATTCCAGGGCTACCAATCATCTCTTGATCAATCCTAATGGCTTCCTCATCATAATTGAAGATCTATCGATGACGATGCTCGGCTAGTCTTCTCCGAATCATACCCGGGATGTATAGTTTGTAATCTTTACAGTTTTTCTCATGTGATTAAGAACACTTGTGTATTATTATTGATGATTGATATATGATTATTGATGTTTGGTATTTCTGAGTGTTCGGTCGGTTTAGGTTTACGTTGGTCTGAACGATCTGTTACCAGTTGCTAGATAATTAGTCATATAACTGTTTGGTTAGATTAAATACGATAAAACATACGATTGCCCTTAACCGAGTCACACTGGAAAGGACTGTTTGATAACCAGTCCCGTGTGTAAAGTGATTGTTGATGTCTAAGGTTTTGCCTGATTGATCAGTTTTCAGTTAATCGTTAATAATTGATCTGTTAGGTTGCATGAGATAACTGTTGGTTGCTTACTTGAATTCCCGGGTGTGATTTGTTTGTTAACTGCTTAATATTTGTTTACTTGTTCATTGCTTAGTTCTTTAAATTCAAACTATTGCTTGTGTGATCATCACTAAAAATCATTCACTTCATGATTAGAAATCTGTTACACGAATACATTGACCACATACTCCGTGTGATACGATACCCTACTTGCTCTAACTATTTAGAATAATTAGGTTTTTGATTGACTCGAACGACGGTCATCAATGACAAATCAAATGTTTGTCGTTGTGGTTAGAGACTTATTGAAATTTTCTAAGGTAAGATGGATAGAGGTTGTATAAACAACAAATAACATGGTATTATTATTATTATTGGTGGTTGGTGCATAACTGCATATGAAAGACAATGTATGAAGTTGAGTTCTCAAACAAATAAGTTGAACTAACAAAAATATTAGAAGACATTAAATCGCTCAAGGTTATATAGATAAAAAAGAATATATTGAAACACTGCTATGTTCTTTGAAAACATTGGTATAATTTCTCATTTTTGTAATTTTATTTTCTTGCTGTAATTGTTGTGTGTTATCTTGTTCTGGTTTGCTGTCTTTAATAAAATTTACCTTTCAGAGAAAAAAAATATCAACTATATTGTTACGGATAATTGTAATCCTTGGAATGGATCTTTCAATGTGATACCAAACGATCTCGTTGTTAAGCGGAAATTAACAAGAGATGATTCAATGATAAATGATTAAACATGTAAATAATACGAACAAGATGCTTCAATACACACGTATTATTACGTATGGTGCTTAAGCACAATACTACAATATGTCTCGTTCACCAACTGTTATGAACGGCCAACCCAAATACCTAGATACAATGTGTATATATATAGGTACTACACCCCTAGAACAACATAAACCAAAAGACCACCGAGATCACTTGGATCTCGGTTTACATACAAGCCCAAAACGAGATATAAACAAGCCCAAAAAAGTACAAGCCAAACTAATGCAAGCCCAATAATCCCCCATTGGTTTGTATCTTCATCTTTGGTCATGCTCAAGAATGTTTACATCTGCCTCCTTATATGCACCAGCCCATAGACATGTTCTGATGATCCATCCCACCATGCTTGTATATTCTTTAGCAGCTGGCTCGAACAACGGATCAACCATGTTTGAAAGTTACTTAGAGTCTTAATGTTCTTTTCGCCAAACTTCAATAAATCACGTGGATAGACAAATCTGAATTGTCCTCGTTTTAGACGAACAATGACTGTTGTAGTTTCCCCGTCATATGTCCATAATTTCATCTCATCCAATGCACCGTCGGGAATTCTGGTAGATAGCTGAATATGACTTGCTTTCTTTGTTGTTGGCCACATGACGTTTACCATCGTCTTACCTGTCTTCGGATCTCGAACCCCTTTGGATTTCTTCAAGATTGACTCAACAATATTCATATCAGGAAATCCTCAGTCAACTTGACTCCTCAGAAAGTTCCATAAGTCTATAGCCTTATTGTCATTGTTCGGATTGTGGAAGAGAGCAATAATCAGGTCACCGAGATCAACCTTAGTCCATGATCCAAAATCCTTCATTTTCATGTAATATTCAGTAGTCCCAGACCTTCTTTTCACCCACCACATGGCTTTGTCAACATCAAATCCCCAAGACACAACCCCTGATCGATCACCGGATTTGACAGATAAACCCTTTTGAAGTTCAAGAATAAACTTATCTGGGTGATCAGAAGATTCCACGTTCTGGTTCGAGTTCTTCATGATGAGAATCTTCTTTTGTAGCCTTTCAGATTGTTCAGCGGTTCTTGTAGGAGCAACGAGGTATTGTTATAGTGTCTCAGAAACGTCAATATTTGAACCAGGACGTACACTAGAGCTGCCACCTTGACTTCCAGCAGGTGTCTTTGTAGCAACATCCTCACTGCTTTTAAATTCATCTCCAAACTTATGAATAAGCTTTTGTTGGAGATCCAAGCATATAGTGGTGAGACCTCCCATGTTAGCTTGAAGTTCGTTGATCTTCAAATCTTTGTTAGCGTTGCTAGCTTCAAGCTCTTGGATGTGTACCTCCTTCACAACCGAGTCTTGCTCAAGCTCAAAGACTCGTCGTTGCAAGGACTGTACATCAACAGGTTCATCATCCAAAGTAATCTATTTGCCTTTACCCTGCAAGAATTTATCTTGCATTGCAAGAATGTGAGCAATCTTGTCGGCACCGCTGTAACTTGATTGACCAATCGGTTTGACGATCCCGATGGCTCGTCAGCAGACGGAATATCAGCCTCAAACTCGAACTCATGAGCAATGTCATCAAAGATCTGTTCTTGAGACTGAGGTTCAACAGTAGATGGACTTGTATCAACATTAGTCTTAGTTGGTTCCGACTCATGTTCTTGTTGTTGGCTAGTCAGTGTAGTTTCAGTAACCAGCAAACCTGGTCTTGGATCTTTCTTTCTTCGCTTTCGTGGAATAAGATCGGTGGTTGGTTCTTCAGGAATCTCTTCATCTTATGTCGCAGTGACGGATTGAGGATGTTTCAATGCAGTCGACTGGAGCTTATCTTTAAATTTCTCAAAATCTTTTAGTTGATCAACAATATGTACAGTTTTTTGTTCTTGGTGCTCTATCTCCATGTGATGTAATGGAGAACTTTCTGGTTCATCATCATCAGCAATCGAGGCACTGACAGGAGTAGCCTCAGTCTCAACAAACTTTCCAAACTTGACCAGTTCGTGAAGGCCTTTGTATACAACTTTCGATCCCTTTCTTGATTGCTTCATTAACCCAAAGGTGTTGGGTCCCATGACTTTCAAATTGAGCGTCTCTACAAATTTGACAAGATTAGGGTAATGTGAGTCAAAAATCATCTATAGAAACCTCGGGTACATCATAAACATCTCTTTCTTCTTTCCCTTGAGATTGCTCATCATCTCATCGAACACGAACTTAGAGTAATTATAGTTACAGTCCATGATCAGAGCAACCACAACCGACATCTGAATGTGGCTAATCTCATATGAGCCCCCATTTTGTTCTGAGACACACGTAAAGAACGTGTGAATCAAGAGCCTCCAGTAAGGATGGAACAGTTTCTTGATAGCTGGAGGGTAAGATCCTTCATATCCAATTCTTAGTGCAACTTCAGTAACGACATTAGTGGGATACTCAGTTGGATAGTCGTGTTGATCGCCAAATAATAGAACTTCATGAATGATGGCCTCTGAAATGACGACAGACTTCTTTTGAATTTTAGAGTCAATTGTTACGACTCCCCGATACCCTGTTGATTATTGGAGGCATTGTTCCAGAACTCCGTCACCATTTTCTTGCAAATAACATGAGTTTCTCGTATGGCGTGAGAAATCCTGCACGTGTTGAGCCTCACAATCATAAACTTGAATTCTTTGTGTACAATGGGTGGATCATATAAGCATACGGCAATATTGTGAGTATCCACAAACTTCAATGGTGCTTGATCAGCCATGACTGCAACAAACGAGTCAAGTTAATAAACCATTCACTTAACTTAACAATCACTCAATATTATATGGATACATATTTAATTTACAAAAAAACAGGGACCAGGAATGTTAATTTTTTAAAACTTATTGGTCATTCAATGTATATTAGTGTCAATTTAAGTTGGTTTCCGGTCCAAGATTGAGTTTTCTGTCCAAATGAAAGGTTTTCGGTCCAAACACTAAGTTCTCTATCCAAATAAATTCAAATTCACCGAGAACAGGAATTCTCAGTCCCTCTAAATAGGTTCTCGGTCAACAAGTCAACCAAGAACCCTTGAGATCTCAAGTGAGCCCTGGAGTTCTCTGTTTGACCACAAGTTCTTGGTCAAATGTCCCAAAAATTCTGAATCCCGAGATCTATGAAGATCTCGGCTAGGATAAACCTTGGGTTTCGTCTTGGAATAGGTGTAATCTTCTCCAAAAACACCAAAACCTCCATTGATGAAAGACCGGCAACAACTAAGATTATATAACACGACCGAAGATTCAATAATCAACTCACAGACATCATAATCTCTATTCTAAACAAAACTCATAACATGATTAATGTCCGTTCCGTCCAGTTATCATTCACAAAGAACCAAAAAACCCCTTTATCAAGCTTTTGTTTACCTATTAGTCAACTTTGATATCGTAAGAGCTTGAAATATAAGACTTTAAAAGGTTTAACGACACAGAAGTTCACGAGGTTTTCGGCTTGGAAAGAGTTTGAGGATGAGTGATTTGAAAATTTTGAGACCAATAATGCAGACAAGTGTCTTATATATTTCTAAACTTTCAATTTGGGCCGAAAACCCTGATGGGCCGAGAACCAATTGGGAGACAAGACTAGGTTATCAAATCCAAACCAATTATTTATGGCCATATGGGCTAAAAAAAATTTTATACCCAACAAGGACTTGATCCATGGTTTTAAAACCGATCCCTTATAGCATATGTTTCGACAAGAGTAATTAAGAGGTAAAAATAACATAAGTAATATTTAAAAAATATTAAAAATAAAACAGAAATAAAATTAACTTGATCACTCGATCTTCTAGTAATTTAACAAAATTTTGGGATCAGATTTCAGTTTCTATAAAAACGCAACATCTAGAGAAAAGATCCGAACACTAAATCATATTGATTAAGATGTTTTTACAATGATTCACGTTCAACATTATTATGACATAAAGAGACAGGTTGATAGCTGGCATAATAAACTTAACATGATTTTCATTGCATCAGTGATACTAATTAGCTTCAATTAAGCATAAAGCTTAGATGGACATCACTCATGGACCTGTGATGCCTCCTATCTCTTCTCAAGGCGTATTTGGTTTCCCTAGATCACCCCAATTTGATTCCAACCCCTTAGTGATTGATCAAAAGATTTTCTCATAGAAATAAAAATTTAAGCTTCAAGGTTGAACGTTGGACTTACAAGCCTTCCGGGTTTACAAGCCTTTTATCCAGGGTGTTTAGATCTTAACAGAATGCCCCACCCTTGTAGTTCTAGTTTGACCCTTTAAGCTTTTGAAAAACTAAATATAGCAACTCAATATTATATATATTACTCAAAATTTTTTAATTTTTTTAATCCTTTTTTAACAAAACAAAGACATAATATTTTGGAGATCAAGACACTAACGGGCCCGTGTATGAATGGATAATTACTTTTCTGCCTATCACTCGGAGAGATATATCTGGAAACATGTACATTTTTTCAAAATGACTCTCCACAGTAAGTTTAGCATATTTAGTTTATATCACTGTTCTAAAGCCTTTTAAGTCTAGTAACTTCACACGTTAGACACACAAAATCAATTTTTCTATCATTTTCCAAAGGTTGGATCAATTTTCATTTGAAAATATTTAAAGCTTCTAAAGAGCTTTTAACTAAATAATCATATCACTTCCCATAGAGTTACAAAAGACAATTTAAAACTCAGTCGCCCCAGTCACATTTAGCTCTCGAGTAAATGGCTATCCCGTATGTCCACATGTGGATAGCAGGACCAAACACATATAGAAATGCATGTCCATCAAACTTTGAGTAACCGACATAATTTTAAGCGAAAGAATAAAGATAAAATGACACCACAATAGCCAAATTGCTTTTAGTTTTTAGGTGAATGACTATCATGTATGTCTACGAGTAAATGACAAGACCAAACATATACAAGTATACGTCCTTCAAACTTGAGCAACCGACATAATTTTAAGGGAGAATGTTGAATAGAAAAATATTTTTTTTATTAATTTTATTTAATAAAACACGCACACTCTTTTTGTATTTTTAATTTTCTCTCCCAAATTTGTGCAAATTTTAACAATAATGTAGAAATTTAACCTAAAAAAGACTTAATCATCAAAACGGGGCATCTTAAGAAACCCCACAAGCACATTAAATATGGTTGTTCTGGACGGTTTTGTAAATAAGTCTGTCACATTATTATCTGTGTGAACTTGCTCAAGATGAATTAATTTACGGTCGTAATAGTCACAAATAAAATGAATTTTAATGTCAATGTGCTTGGTTTTTGAATGCTGAACGTGATTTTTAACAATAGCAATATGAGCATCATTATCATAAAAGATTAGGGTGCCAGGAAATTCCAAACCGTAATCCAGCCATTGATGTTGCATCAAGATAACCTGTGAGCAGCAAGCTGATGCAACAACATATTCAGCCTCGGCAGTGGACGTGGACACCGTTTGTTGTTTCTTGCACTGCCATGAAATGAGTCGGTCACCCAAGAACTGACATCCAGTCGATGCAGATTTCATGTCAATATCATCTCCACCGTAATTGCTATCAGCAAAAGTATATAAATCAAAATATGAGTTCTTGGGATACCAAAGACTAAGCTTTGGTTGCCCTTTCAGATATCTAAAAATGCGTTTAACAGCAATTAAATGAGAGAGTTTAGGATTAGCTTGGAAGCGGGCGCATTGACAGACAGCAAACATGATGTCAGGGCGACTGGCGGTGAGATACATCAGGGATCCGATCATTGACTGATAGTAAGTTGATCTACGGGATTCCCTCCAGGATCAGATGAAAGGAGAGGTCTTTTCGCCATAGGGGTTGTCGCGCTCATAAAATCATGAAACTCGAACTTTGCAAGCATGTCTTCGACATATTTTCCTTGATGCAACAAAATTTCGTCGAACTCTGACAAACTTGTAATCCCTATTAGTTGTCATCTCCCCCAACGAACTCATTTCAAATCTTTTCTTCATCACCTCTTCAAATTCAGAACATAGTGCAACACTGGTAGACCCAAAGATGATGTCATCCACATATATCTTAACCAGAATCAGATCTTTCCCCAACAATTTAAGGAATAGAGTCTGATCGATGGTTCCTCTCTTGTAACTATGCCTAGAAGGTGAGTCGTCAAAGTTGCATACCACGCCCAAGGTGCTTGATGAAGACCATACAATGCTTTATCTAACTTGTAAACATGAGTCGGATTCTTTGAGTCTACAAACCCTGGTGGCTGATCCACATAAATATCTTCCTTGACTTCTCCGTACAAAAATGTTGTCTTGACATCCATCTGATAAACCGTGAATCCCATGTAGGAAGCATATGCCAGAAAAATCCGAATGGCCTCAAGTCGAGCCACGAGAGCATACACTTCAGTGTAGTCTAAGCCTTCAACTTGACGAAAACCATGAACTACAAGCTGTGCTTTATTTCGAATGATAACCCATCAAAAGATCTCAACAAATCATATCAAAAAAATATGAATGTTTCATGTGGCATCTCTTCAAATGGCATACTTGACACAAACTGATAAACTGTTGACCCTTGTGTCATGTGAAAAAGCATCGGTCTCACAAACCTATGACCCTCTTGCCCATCCAAATCTACAATACAACTTTCAACAGTCAAGAGGTGCCCATCACCGCTATCATGACTCATGCGATTTAGTATAAAGTTAGGATTGTGAGGTATCGGTAGAAGTTGATGCAAATTGACCCGATCATAAGCTATACCTAGCTCCTCAAACATGTGAACAATACGTCTTTCCCAATTGGATAGTAGCATGACACCGGCTGCCCCTAAAGGACTTCCAACATACAAAGGCTACTCATTTCTTGATCACTTAACTGATTTGTCTCCCTAGACAAATTGTTGAAAGGGAAAATGTAGCGGTATGAGGAATAGGATGTGAAGACATTTACCCGAGTTCCTAGTTGTAAATGATTTGCCTCTTCATAGACGTACAACAAGATATAATGCAACGAGTCTTCTCCATCCACAACTATTTGTGTTCCCCGTAAAATGTCTTGAAGATGCATAAAGGGCCAATGTTGAAAGTTGACCACTCTTAAGGTCATGTTCCAAAGATTACATATCTGAAATCTTACCCTTGCATACCAAAAAACCAACACACTCCTAAAGCCTCCAAATAACTCAATTTAGTCTTCTCCATCATCTAAGTCAACACCAAAGTCACTGAGGAGATAAGTAAATCTTCAATGATCTTCTACCCGATGGCCTACAATGCGGTGGTGATGAGGGACTTGCGGGCTATGGAAATGTGTGAAAGTCCAAAGGGAGCCTCTCCGGTCACAGTTATATGTACTCATGAAACTTTCTTTGGTCAACAACGTGTTGAACCGATTACTGTCTCTTCTTAGTGTGATCAACTCTGGAACCTCAAACCGTTGAAACACGCCCCAAAGAAAGTCTTCATTCAGCCCGTTCAAGAACGTGAACGGGTCCATCTGAAATAAGAAAATGGAACAAATGTCCCAATAAAGTAAGCAAGTTTACAATGTAAATAATTAGAGTAAATTATTAAAATAGTTTTATATCTAAACTAAGAGCCAAAATAAATACATAAAAAGTGGACTTGTTGATTAAGTTACAAACTTGTTGTCTGTTGATAATTAGAGAAAAACATAGACTTTTGAAAAAACAAGCAAGTTTACAATGATAATTATTAGAGAAAAACATGTTGAATAAAAACACCATAATGTGATAAATAAACTTTCAACCCACATATTGAAATTGTACACAAAGACTTTTGAAAAAACAAACTCCATTAATGTTTCACAAACAAAATAGCAAAGATGCTTTACTCATGCATATATTAACAAAAAGAAACATAGGTTACTTTTTAAGTTGACTGTCTTATATGGCCAGAAACCAAATGTGTGAAAACTGAAAAGTGAAAGATGGAATTGTAATTTCTCATATTTACCATTTATGTGTGTGGGTTTTTTTTTCTTTTTTTAGAAAAAAACCGAAAAAAAACGAAACCGAATGCATAGATTATCATTTTTTTTATTTTAAATAATTTTTCAAAACAAAAACCCTCCATTAATGTTTCAAAATTTGTGTTAGATAAAGCAAACAAAATAGTATGTATGTTTTGTTGCTTGGACACAAAACTTTCAAACTCAAAAGGTTAACCACACACCAAGTCATTTTTAGCAAGACGGTTTAGATTTTTAATGTTGCCATGACCAAGACAACGATGCCAAAGCATGGCATTATGTTTTGACACTTTTGAAAACAAGCAAGTTATTTCATTAGGAACATTTTTGTTCATATTGATCACATAAGCATTATCTTTTCTCTGTGATCTAACAAGAACCCAATCCTCTGGTATGATGATACCAGGTTTTACAATCAAACACACAATGGGTTGAAAAACCTTTATCACAGATCTACGAGACACTCAACAGACTGTGTTTTAACTCAGGAACAAAATTAACATATTCAAACTTTAAAACACCATTACTTACAGTACCCTATAATGTAATCTTCCCTTTCTCTCCTACCGCAAAAGAAACATACCCATCGTTAAAGATTTGAATGTCGTGTAGTTGGGAGATGTCTCATGTCATGTGCCTGGAACAGCCACTATCAACATACCAAGGTCTGATGATATTCCTCCATAGCTGTTGCTGCACGATGTGCGAGATCAGTTAGATTTTGGTACCCAGTCCATGGTAACACCGGGTGAACCTGATTCATCTAAACTTGTCACGGGTTGCCATGCCATGTCTTCCCGGTTATCTAATATAGAATTTGATAGCTTGATCACCGGAGATTTAGGTAACCATTCATATCTAGTCTTAGAGATTTACGGTTGTTTGTATGAATGGACGACTTAATCTCTGGTGTGCGAGAGGGAGACACATATGACTTTGTCTTCCTAACTTGTTTCGGTCCAGAAACCGAGTTGGCTCTTGAGACCGAAGCATAGTTTCTATCAACTTTTCGAAACATGTTAGGCTTGGTCTGATGAGGACTAAACCTACCAACTTTGTTTCTTTTCCGGTCACCATCAGAGAGATTTGCCTTATAATACCTTGATTCTCTTTGATGGGTATTCGAGGCATATACCTCTGATAAAATCCATAATATGGAACATATGGATGATGCGGATAATTTCTAGCAATATGACTAGGAGTGCCACAACTAAAACATGTTTGACGTTTTACGTGGATTTCATGGAATTCATTGTGGTCAACTCCTTGTCTGGACCTGTTGTGTGGGCTAGTTTGTTTAACTTGGCGTTTACCACCTGATTCATTGCTTGGTTTATCACAATTTGAACTTCCTTCTTTAACAAATTTAGGTGATGAACATTTATTAGGACTCTTATTTTTATCAGATTTATGCAAAAACACACCACCATATTTCAAAGTTTTAAATGAATCAACCACACAATTGTCTTTGCTCTTAAACGTAGAGCCCACACAAACATTTGAAATCATAGAATTCAAAGTAGGTAAATTTAAAGAAACATGAGAGTTAAAGTCTTTGTTATTCAAAACAAGCAAATCATCATCTTCATCAGTCCAATCCTCGACAATTACTTCATCTGCACGTGAAGTAAACACATTAGTATCATTTACCCCTGAGGTTGATTCAGTGGATTTCACCGATCCAAGATCGTCTTTGTTATTTTCAGCTGGTTTACCATACTGCATGTTTTGAAACTTTTCTTCCTGCTCTTTGGTAAGAGGAAGTGCAGTATATTTGTCATTATATGGAGGAGGTACGCTAATGTACCCTATGCCTTCACCGACGTTTTCTTTCCACCATAATTGACTTTCAATCATGGAGTTAACAACAGTACTGGAGCCTTCAAATTTCTTAAAGTCTAGTTCAGCTCTTTCAAATTTATTAGTTAAATTTACAATTTCTAGCTTATACGCTACCAGTTCAGTAGTTAACTCAGCAATTTTCTGTTTAGCATCAAGGTGTGACAACATTTTATACTAAAATCAGATTAAAGTTTAGAAAAGTCCCCTTTCTATGCTTCAATTTTATCTTTGAAAGCTTTCGCATTTTTCTTAAGATTAAAATTTTCAGATTTTATTCCTTCCATTTCTCTAAGCAAGTTACTATTATGGGATTTGTATAGATCTACCTTATTAATACAAGTTTGAGAACAAATTGGGAACTTACCTCGGATGAGCTGGAAGGAGTGATGGCCATGAAAGCAAATTGAAGCTCATTAATTTGTTCCTCAGCAGCATTTTCTTCTTTAGCAATTTCAACACGAGCAAAGTTTGCAGTCTGATTGTTTATGCTGAGGGCTGCCATCTGATCATTACAGGAGAATTGTAGAGCCACCAAAACTCGCTCACCTTCAGCCGTACTTGCCCCATTTTCTCCTCTAGCATTTCCCACCGGAACCGGCGCCCTTTCTCGATTTCTTTCCTTTGTTGGGTTAGTGCATTCACGAGCAAAGTGACCCAGCTCGTGACAATTATAGCACCTCAGAGTGTCCTTGTTAAATCCACCTTCTAATTTGCTGGCACGTTCCAGTTGTTTCTGCCTGTTCTCTTAGTAAAATTCTTTGCACGAAACACTGCCATGGCGATTTCCCAAGAGATGCCCATTTCCTCTACATCATCAGGATGAATTTGATCTAGCTCAGCAGCTACTACTTCTTGAACCAGATCTCCAGCAAGAAAAGCGTTGTAGCAATTCATGAACCCTGCCATTAAGGCGATGTTTTCCTGAGTTTCCTTTGAAATGGAGGGAATCTGACTGGGAGACTGACTGGAAGATGCAGCCGAAAGCTGGGACTTAGTAGCTGAAGTAGATGTTTGAACAGACTGAGGAAAGAACACTGGAGTTGGTTGTGGTGGTGCTTGTGAGAATTGACCCAGAGAAAACTTGAACATTGAGAAATTATTCTGAGGCTGATACTGCTGAGTATATTGTCCTTGAGAAGCCTTAAACATTGAGAAACTGTCTTGTGAGATAAGTGCATTGTTAGATACAACACTGTAGCCAGCTGCATTGTAAGAGTTTGCATGGTTTATGGCACGCTGCTTGTCATCCATGTCAAAAGCCTTGATGATTGCCATAACTTCTGACAGAGTTAGCCTGTTGAGATCTTTTGTCTTCTTGATCACCGCAACATTCATATCTCAGCTTTGAGGCAGGGAATTTACTAGTTTATTGTTTGTTTCAGCAGCGGTCAGAATGATATTAGCCGATCTCATCTCAGTCACAAGAGATATGAATCTTTGCAGCTGAGTTTCCAATGACTCTCCCATAACATGATTGAACATGTTGAACTTCTGTCGCAAAAGATCTTAACGACTTCTCCTCATGTCCTCATTTCCTTCATACACTTCAATCAGGGCTTCCCATAGTGCCTTAGCAGACTGTAATTCTCTAAATCCCAAGGCAATCTCGGGTGAAAGTGTCATGGTTAAAGTAGAAAGCACCTTTTCGTCCTCTTCAATCTTTTCAAAGTCAGCATCATCATACAGTTCCACAGGTTTCACATCAACTTCTTGAGAGTTTTCACGTTAATACGTGATAACTTGAGGACCTCTATTAATACTTCTCCAAATCTAGACGTCTTTCATTTTTACGTACTTCTCAAACCTGAACTTCCACTCGCTAAACCCCTCAAGAGACAGGAAACGGGGTACACGAGTAGCAGTTCCCATTATGGAGTCCAGTTCTTGATGCAATGTAGCATTAGTTGACCCATTTGTTATTTGGTCCATTATAAATAAGAAAGAAAATTGGTCCAGTAACAAAGTCCAAACACTTTCTTAATTATCCTAAGGCCTAATCTGATCAGGCCCAAATATAGAATCCAAGCCGAAAACAGTATTTGACAGAGAACTAGCGTTGACCGAGAACTAAGGAAGACAACCGAAAACCTCTTGGTTGACCGAGAACAGCCAAAGTCAACAAAAAACTCTTAAAGTTGACCGAGAACGCTTAAAGCTGATCGAGAACAGATGAAATCCACCGAGAACTACTAGATTTCACCGAGAACCCTTGACTTTAGCCGAGATCACACAAATTGGCCGAAAATGATGAGAATTGGCCCGAGAACCCAGAGTTTATAACCGAAACCTCTTAAATAACCCCGAAAGAAGTCAAGAATGCCCAAGAACATCTTTGACCAGTTAAGTTTGGTAACAAACTAAATCCCAAAATCAGTGGGATTTGAATTTTCACCAAAGATAACTCAATCTTTTACCAAGATTATCTCTTTCCTTCTTCGATGAATAATTCACCGGAAACACAACCACCACGTCCACCAAGATGATCAACAAACCACAAACCTTGAATCAATGATATTACAACCGAGCCTAGAATCAGTTAATAGGCTCTGATACCAATTGTAAGTCCTTGGAACGGATCTTTCAATGTGATACCAAACGATCTCGTTGTTAAGTGGAAATTAACAAGAGATGATTCAATGATAAATGATTAAACACGTAAGAACAAGATACTTCAAAACACACGTATTATTACGTCCGGTGCTTAAGCACAATACTACAATATGTCTCGTTCACCAACAGTTATGAACGACCAACCCAAAAACCTAGATACAATGTGTATATATAGGTACTACACCCTAGCCCAACATTAACCAAAAGCCCATCGAGATCACTTGGATCTCGGTTTACATACAAGGCCAAAACAAGATATAAACAAGCCCAAACTATAGTACAAACCAGACTAATGCAAGCCCAACAATAATAGAGAGATTCCATATTCCAATGCTCTAAATAAAATGACAATATGGGTAATGAGCAATCCA
The DNA here is from genome assembly GCF_021521415.1 of Bidens hawaiensis. Taxonomy (NCBI): domain Eukaryota; kingdom Viridiplantae; phylum Streptophyta; class Magnoliopsida; order Asterales; family Asteraceae; genus Bidens; species Bidens hawaiensis. The sequence goes on from NW_027496005.1 coordinate 42,982, forward strand.
AACAATCAAAAACCATTTTGTAAAGTGATTTATGACCGGTACTGAAAAACGTTGGCTGTAAATTTAATTTATTATATAACCTAAAAAAGCCAAAACAATTTTACCTTCATCTCTAATTAGATGTTCTAAATAAAGGGTGTGTATGGGTCGGGGTCGATGTGGTCCAAAATCAAAGCTATGTCACTGAGATATCGATTAATGCATGATCATAACCATGACCGATCGGTTATGGCGGTTTAGGTTAATCAGATTTGAAGGTTATAGCAGGTTGGTTATGAGTTAGTTAATTGTGAATTTGAGTACAACTAAAAATAGCTAAAAACTATATAATTGAACATTATTTAGGCCAGAAGTTTTAGCTTAAAATTCGTAACCATGAAATAAATTGTTATTACACATTTGTACATATTAGTATATATTAAATAACAATAAATAAAATGCACATAATTTATAACATAAAAGAAATACATATAATCGGTTCGGCTTAATGGGTGTGGAACCTTATTAGCCATAACTGACCCACTATTGTTTTTAAAATCATAAAACGACCAGCCGGTTTTTGGTACGATTCGGTAACATGGGTTTGGTTTCATTGATTAGCAATTCGGTTTTCTATACACCCTATTCTGAATTATCAACCCAAACACCTCTTTCAAGTTTCAAGTCCGTTAGCAAACACTCAATAACATCTAAATCAAATACCCTAATGACGCAAATTTTCCAACGTCGACATCGGCATCATGATTCAAGTCAAAATCATTTGTAATTGGATATAATTTATTAATAATAAAGCTTATAAATCAAACATCTAAGATTGCAACAATTCTATTATTATTATTATTATTATTATTATTATTATTATTATTATACATAGTTGCATACTTTAAATAATCAACCAAAACACCTCTTTCAAGTAGCAACGTGCACAAAACCGAAAAAATATATTTAAAAACGAAAAAAGCAAAAGAAAAAAAGGAAAAAGAACCTAAACAGAAAGCAATTGTTTGGTTTTATGAAAAACCACACTTACTGTTTCAGTTTTGCATGTATTAAAAACAAAAACAACCGAACCAAACTTATAGCTTATTAATTTTTAATTTTTATTTTAAGAAATTTATAAAAAATTAAATAGATATGTAACTCAAATATATAATAATAATAATAATAATAATAATAATAATAATAATAGTAATCAATTAGTAATTAACAAAAATGTTTAAGCTCAAATTCATTATTTTAAATCAAAGTTCCTTATTTCAGCATAAAGTTTTCAAACTCAAACGATATAACTAAAAAAAAACCGAAACCAAATCGTACACATAAAAAAAAGTAAAAAAAGATTAAAAAATTAAAACCGAACCACTTTTAAAAACTCAAAAACTGCGTTCCACTTTATGAAGTTTTAGACCAAAACCGACAAAAACCAAACCGGCCATAGTCTTACACCTACCTTCAACTCCGCTAAGCAAACACTCAAAAACACATAAAGCGCCGTTACAAAACCCTAACACAACACACCAAAACCCTAACAAACACTCAATCCATCAACAATGGCTCCAAATCTCGAATGCCGTATGTACGAGTCCCGATTTCCGGACGTGGACATGTGCGTAATGATCCAGGTCAAAAGCATCGGCGAGATGTGCGCTTACGTGTCACTACTCGAGTACAACAACATCGAAGGTATGATTCTGTTATCCGAGCTGTCACGGCGTCGTATTAGGAGCATCAATAGCTTGATTAAAGTAGGCCGTACGGAGCCTGTCATGGTGCTGCATGTGGATCAAGAGAAAGGATATGTGAATCTTAGTAAGCGGAGAGTTTCTGAAGAGGATGTGCAGATTTGTGAGGATAGGTATAATAAGAGTAAGCTTGTGCATTCGATTATGCGACATGTGGCCGAGACTATGCAGATTGATCTTGAGGTAATGGTTTGGTAGGTTAGAGTTAGTTAGAATTATTATTATGATGTTGATTGCTGCTTGAATTGAGCTGAGCTGGAGCCTAAAAATAAGCTAGCTTAATAAACGAGCCTGAACGAGCTTATATTATTTATATAGTTTCTTAATACACTGCTATTTGTTTTATTGTTTTTATTATTATTATTATATGTAAGTTTATGATAAAAATAACTAAATAATGAGTAATGCTGCTTGCCAGCTACTAGAGCTAGGTATAATAAGAGTAAGCTTGTGCATTCGATTATGCGGCATTTGGTGGAGACTATGTAGATTGATTTGGAGGTAATTGTTTGGTAGTTTAGGGTTAGTTAGGATTGTTATTATGATGTTGATTGTTGTTTCTCGTGAGCTACTTGAGACTGACCTGCGAAAAGCTTGAATTGAGTTGAGCTTAAATGAGCCGGAGCCTAAAAATAAGCTAGCTTAATGAACGAGCTCAAGATTTAATTATTGAGCCTAAATGAGCTTATTATTTATATAGTTTCTTAATACATCCATTATTTGTTTTATTATTATTATTATTATTATTATTATTATTATTGTTATATAAGTTTGTGATAAAATAACTAAATAATAAGTCATGCTGCTCGCCAGCTACTAGAGATAGGTATGATAAAAGTAAGCTTGTGCATTCGATATGCAGCATGTGGCCGAGACTATGCAGATTGATTTGTAGGTAATGGCTTGGTAGGTTAGGGTTAGTTAGGATTGTTGATGTTGATTGTTGCTTGTTGCTTGAATCGAGCTGAGATTACATTGAGCATGAGCCGGAGCTTAAAAATAAGCTTGCTTAGTAAATGAGCCGGAGCCTGATCTGTAGCTTTATTTGTTGAGCTGGCTCGCGAGTCTAAATGAGCTTATTATTTATATATATTTTTAATTCATTATCAATTATATTTGTCTAACATATATTATTATATATAAAAGTAATGATAAAATAACTAAATAATAAACCTTATGTTACATAAAAGTATATACATAAAACTAGTTTTAAGTATATATTAGTTAACTAATAATCGAGTTGAGCTCGAGCTTGAAAAAACTACTCACGAGCCAAGTTTGAGCTTTAGAAATAGAGCTTGAACGAGCTAGCTTCAGCTCTATGCAAGTTAAACGAGCCGAGCGGAGCCGAGCTCGTTTACACTCCTAGGAGCTAGAATATGTTCTTTGGCATGTGGCCGAAACTATGCAGAATGATCTGGAGGTAATGGCTTGGTAATTTAGGGTTAGTTAGGATTGTTATGATGTTGATTGTTGCTTGAATTGAGCTGAGATTAAAATGAATCTGAGTCGGAGCCTAAAAATAAGCTTGCTTAGTAAATGAGCCGGAGCCGTAGCTTTAGTTGTTGAGCTGGCTCACGAGTTTAAATGAGCTTATTATTTATATAATTGTTTTATGATAAAAACAACTAAATAATAAACCGTATGTTTACTAATTTAGGAATGGTGTAGTTGTGCAGATTGATCTTGTGTAGATTGATCCGGAGTTAATGGTTTGGTTTTGGGATGGTGCATTTTGTTTAGTTTAGTAGTTTAGGGTTAATTAGGATTATTATGCATAGTTATTAAAAATGGTGCGCCCTGCGCCTAGACGAGATTTCAGGGCGAGGCGATAGTCAACCGCCTTGGTTGACTAAAGTCAACATTTTAAATCGCCTTGGTTGACTAAAGTCAACATTTTAGGAGTAAAAGCAGCACGCACATATTTTTTTTTGATTTTTTTTATTTACTTTGATTTTATGTGATAAATATTTGAACAACTTACCAAATATATATGTGATTAACATAGTTAACAGTTAATCTCTTATGATCTTATCTATATAATGAACGCATTAAACTTTATTATCACATATCAAGAAGCCTACCAGCCGCTACCAAAAGAAAACAGGTTAGCAATATATATATATATATATATATATATATATATATATAGAGAGAGAGAGAGAGAGAGAAAATGGTTCAAATAAAAACAATTGTTTTGTGAGAAGTGTGAGAAGGCTTTAAAATAAAGTACACCACTCAAATAGGACACTATAACATGTAAATAGGAAACTATACAACTTTAAAAAACTACCAATCTCAACCACTAGATCTTAGATCCAAGGGTGTACATCTATTCTTATGCTTCTCACAAAACTATTGTTTTTTACATTAACCCTACCCTATATATATATATATAGTTTTAGATTATGAGCTTATTAATATTCTGTTTTGGTTTAATATTTGTTTTAAATTATGTGGTTATTAATTTCTTTGCTTTCGTTTCTATATTTATTACTATATGAATTTTTTTGCTTCTAAGTATGCACAATTTGGTTATTTTGGATTTTCATATGATTTTGGAAACTATGGTTGAGGATTATGCTTTTGAATCGTTTTGGTATTTGAATAAAGTATTGTTTGCCATTATAAATTTTGTATGTGAAATTTTTTATTTAAGTACGCTTTTTTTGTCTCGGGCTACACTTTTTTTGCGCCTAGCGCTTACCGCTTAGGAGAGGCATGTTCGCCTTGTGTGCGCCATTCGCATTTAATAACTATGTTATTATGATGTTGATTATTATTACTAGAGAGCTAGTAGTGGTGTAAACGAGTCGAGCAACTTGCCAGCTACTCGAGATCCACTTGCAAAAAGCTTGAAATGAGCCGAGCTGAAATGAACTCGAGCCTAAAATTAAGCTTGCTTAATAAACGAGCCTGAGCCTTGAGCTTTAGTTATCGAGCTTGAGCTAGCTTGAGAGCCTAATTGAGCTTATAATTTATATTATTTTTAATGCATCTGTTTATGTATTTATCAAATAGTTATTATCATAGTTTAAATGCGACAGGAGCACACAAGGCGAACATGCCTCTTCTAGGCGGTAGGCGGTAGGTGCAAAAAGAGCGTGACCAGAGACAAAAAATCGCACTTAAATAAATAAATTCACAAACAAAAGTTATAATGGCAAACAATACTTTATTTAAATACCAACGGAATTCAAAAACATAATCCTCAATCATAGTTTCCAAAATCATATGAAAATCCAAAATAACCAAATTGTTCATACTCAAAAGCAAAAAAGTTCATAAAGTAATAAATATAAAAACGAAAGCAAAAAAATTAATAACCTCATAATCCAAAACAAAAATTAAAACAAAACAAGCTCATAATCTAAAACTACATATACACACACACACACACACATATATATATAAAACCTGTTTCCTTCTTGTAGAGGCTGGTAGGCTTCTTGATATGCCATAATAAGGTTTAATGCGTTCATTATATACATAGAGATTAACTGTTAATCATGTTAATCCCATAAATATTTGGTAAGTTGTTCAAGTATTTATCACATAAAATCAAAGTATATCAAAAAAATATGCACATGCTGCTTTTACTCCTAAAATGTCGACTTTAGTCAACCAATGCTGTTGACTATAGCCTCGCCCTGAAATCTCGTCTAGGTGCAGGGGCGCACCGTTTTTAATAACTATGGTTATTATTATATGTACAAATTATGTTTAAAAATTAAAATAACTAAATAATAAACCCTAAGTTACATAAAACTATAAAAGGATATTTTTATAAATCATTAATTAATTAATAAAGAGTTGAGCTCGAGCTTGAAAAACTACTCACGAGCTTTAGAAATAGAGCTAGAAATGATCCGAACTTGAACTTTTTGTAAGTTAAATGAGCCGAGCTTAAGCTTAGGCTTGGCTTGGCTCGGCCTAGGAGCTAGAATATGAATATGTTCATTGAGTTCTTGATTTTTTTTTAAAACTTGAGTTTGGGGTTAGGGCCTGTTAATGTGAATGAATGTGCATTTTACAATTGAGGACACTGTCAATTGTGGCTTAAACATTTGGTAGGTGACAGCCAATGTTTAAGCATGCATACGAGCATAAGAAGTGATACAGTCAATGTTAAGGATTTTGAGTTACTAGATCAAGCTCTTGTGTTTCATTCTGTTATTTTCTTTTTCATGAATCATAAGTAGTCTAAAGTGTAGAAGTTTAAAAGTGGAAGGTTTCTTTTTCTTGTAAATGACATTAACATTCTGTTTGCATTTTATTACCTACGCAATCATCATCAAGGCATTTTGTTCAGTCACACCTTGATCTTATTATCTTTAAGACATTTAAGAAAATTCATCTGTTAATTATTTAGAAGCAAGGTTTCTGTTTTCATTTGACCTCAATACTGAAGGTGAGCTATATAATATATTATGAATGGGCGTGTACGAATAGTCTAGTTCTTTTACTAACGCCCTGTTCTTGAGTTTTTTTAAAGTAGGGAAAGGAAATGAAAACTAAGGATAGTTAAAAAATGGGTGTTCTTGAGTTTTTTTTAGGATGGAAAGGAGAGGAGTTAGGAGGGATTAAATTGATGTTATTTCCCAATAAATTATCCTCCCAAAAATGGGATGATTACTAAGGATAAGTTTTTTCCCAATAAGTTATCCTTTCCTTTCCTCCAATTTCCTTCCAACTCAAGAACACACCTATTAAAAAAATTTCTTCCCTTCCCTTCCCTTTCTTATCCTTCCCTCCCCTTTCTTTTTCTTTCCTTGGTTAAAAAACTCAAGAACAAGGCGTAATAGTCTAATAAGAATTTGATTCACACTCACTATGTTCAAGCATCAAAGATACAATGTTTCACCAGTCTATAATGAATGGAAAATCTAATTGATTGAATAGAGTATCTCGCTTTAGAGGATGTTAATTTTTTTAACCATTAGGTATATTTTAGTGTTTCTCATTGTTGGTATTCAAAGTCACAAAACTGTTTTTGTATTAAAGGGATTAAGCCACCACACTTTTACAAGACACTTTAGTCACCTATCTATACTAAAACATACAACATAAAATCTACATAATCTAAAACAACTTGCATAACTAGTTGCAAGTTGCAACCTTATCTTCCTAGATATGCTAATCTCCATTATTTTAACTTATCCTAATATAACAACTTGACACACAAATTGTTTACACAAAACATCATTTTACTTAATCCAGAAGTCTAACCGAACTTCTGTTTTGACTGACCTAAACATTGACTCGTCACCCGTATGTTAACAAGCCTGTGAACATAACGATTAAGTCTAACACTCATAATACTTTATTGTGTTGAGTCATACACTTAGATTGACTGTGCACACTGATAAAACTATAAGTCGAATAATGAATTGTCTGAGTTGTATTCTTAGGGCTTGAAGGTTTTTCGATGCAAAACTAGAAGTGTCTGCATATATATATTTTTTATATTTTATTGTATTTGTTTTTGCTTACACTTGTTAATGCGGTCATTATACTCAGTTTTGGTACATGCTTGTTAATGGAAATTGATAAGTTTGTGATATTTGCAATGACAGGATCTGTATATTCATGTTGGTTGGCCTTTGTACCGGAAGTATGGTCATGCGTTTGAGGTGGGTTGTGAACAACACTGCTGAAAAAAATATTTGTAGCTTTTATGTATGAATATTCTAACTGTTCTAATTGTTGCAGGCATTTAGGTTAATTGTGAATGACCCTGATTCCATTCTTGACACACTTACACGTGAAGTTAAAGAAACTGGCCCTGACGGAACTGAGGTATGTTTTATGTTCTAATCAGGGTCTTTTATGCCCGCCGCCAATACACGTCTTAAATCACAACTTGTAATCTACTCATTATTAGGTGACAAAAGCGGTTCCTGCTTTGACTGAGGAAGTCAAAGATGCATTAGTAAAGAACATTAGAAGAAGGATGACCCCACAACCTTTGAAGATCCGGGCAGATATTGAGATGAAATGCTTTCAGTTTGATGGAGTTCTTCACATTAAGGTGTTCTATTTTATCATTAATTTCAGGTTATGATTGATTAAGTAAGATATATACAGACGCAAGTGATATTATATATTTATTTTTGTAGGAGGCTATGCGGAAGGCAGAAGCTGCGGGGAATCAGGATTGTCCTGTTAAAATCAAGTTGGTTGCTCCTCCATCCTATGTTCTTATCACACAAACTCTCGATAAGGTAAACAAAATGTCATGTTTGACTTATTGACGAATACATATGTTAGAAGTAGTTTTGAAGTCGGCATTATCTTACATAAGAAACTTGTTTTTTCTTTAATAAGCTAATTGTTTTTACATGGATTATTGTGTTTGTTATTTACTTTTGTCATGTATTTTATTTTTCGCTTGATTCCATATCAGCATCCTCATGAAGATGTCACTCAGCTAAATGTCTGAGTTAGGCATATGTTTTCTTCCCCGAAGGGATCTACAGTGAAAGTGATTCCTTTATTCGACGTGTTTTTTTAAATGAAATTTCTAGGTCATATAAAAGCAATTTCTCATCGTTATATAGAGCATTATAATTGTCCCTTCCTACACTTTAGAAGAACAAACTGTATCTTGAACCCTTTGATAAATGATAATGCAAACAGTTTTAGTTATTAATAATAACAAAATAATAACTTCAATCAACCAAAATTCAGATTGTATTTCTTTAAATACGCCTAAGCTTGAAATCCTAGCTTTTAGGGGTTAAGCGTGTTAAATCTCTGTTGAAACAGTTGAATCTTGTGATGATAATTCTTGGGTGTCTGCTATTTGATTGAATATGGACATATTTGAACTTGATCAACAAAACAGAGGAACACAATTTTATTCGAACTCAAGTCGATGTATTCTTATAGTTGGGTTCTTAGTCACCTGGAACTTGGATCACAGATCGGTATCTTTGTTCACTAGGTCCCTAAAGGTCCAGTATGCAGGGCAGGCTCGTTTTGGATTGCTTAGGTATAATGTACTATGCAATGTTGTACATTGTACACAATAAATATCAATATCAATTTCCATAGGAGTTGTAGAATTCAAAGTAGAAAGTCCGATAATCGATAGTTAACTCAAACGACATTACCTTATTTCATGCAAAATTAGTCTACTTTCTATAGTACAACATACCTGAGCAGTCCGAAATGAGCCTATCCTTTATCGAATTCTAGAGATCTAGCATATCATGATTCCAGTATGGTGTGATATGAGTTCCAAGAGACTGATTGAAAATGAAAAACTTTTTTGGTAATATTTGTTTTTTAAATCAGTCACTATATTTCTTTGTTTTGAACATTGATGACTGATCATATGCTCTTTATAAGAAACTAACAGAACTCCACATAAATTGTCAAACCTGCTGAATCAAACTGTTTTGGCTTTAAAAAACTCATATGACCAGTTCTGTTTTGTAAAATCTCAAACCGATGTGTTTGGTTTGGCTGAGATTTCTAGGCCCAAACTGAACCATGTACGTCTCCCTAGGTGTCTCTAGACATGTCATACTTTTGGACCTGAATTATATGTATATATTATCAATTTTTAACTAGCAGTATGGTGCATGCATAGACATGTGGTATGCCTAGATATTGTGATCACACACATTTATGTCAGGGACTAATGCCTTTTTTAGATTTATATTGTTATATTTTCCATATTATGCAGCCATAAATCTTTTACATCTAACGGATGTCATCGTATGGTTATATAGGAGCAAGGGATTTCAGTTCTTACAAAAGCTATCGCTGCATGTACCGAAGAAATAGAGCTCCACAAGGGAAAACTTACCGTAAAGGAGCCACCAAGAGCGGTTAGTTTCAATTCTAGTTTTTAACTTTAGCAAACTATACTTTTATAGAAAGGGCAAATATCATGAAAAACCAGATTTCTGTATTTTCTTGTAAAAGTCGATCAATTTTTTGCATCCGAAAAGCCTGCATATTTTCTGTTTTTTGTGTAAAAGTTCCTTAACATTATTTTTCACATAATAAACCGCCTCTGTTTTTTATCGTAAAAATCCGTTAACATGTTAGATTTTAATGGTAATTGTCTTTTTAAACATGTGCAAAGTCGCTGATTATTTATATAAAGTGTGAATTATTATGTGACATGACGTGTTGGTTCAGGTGAGTGAACGTGAGGATATACTGCTGGCTGAACGGATGGCAAAGCTAAGTCAAGCAAATGAAGAAGTTGAAGGAGACGATGACAGTGAAGAGGAAGAAGATACCGGAATGGGAGACATTGATTTGGACAAACAGCAAGAAATTTAAACAACAAAAGAGAGAGCACATTCGATTCGATTACTTTTTTGAGGTTTTTTTGTTCTATTTATATTTATAATATCTGTTCACTAGTGAAATTTATTGTATTTTTGTTTTTCTGTCAACTAAGTAGTTGAATAGAAACTTTTGTGATGGCATCATACACAGCTTATAATTATTTTGCTATGTGGTTAACCGTTGTTTCTGAACCACTTGTGACTGCTCAAAAAAAATACTGTTTTGTTCACTTTCATGTCTTTTGCTTTGCGTGTCACTTGATGTTACTTATGTGTGGTTGTTTATTACATAAACAAAATTATTGAATTTTCTCTTGTTGTAAATGGATTAAAAAGCCAACTATAAACTTTAGTTACTAGTGACATTCGGTTCGGTACCGGGACGGGACCGGGACGGTGCCGGTATTTAAGGTAAAATTTCGGAAAATTTCGGGAAATACCGGTCCCGTACCGTACCGGTACCGAAACTCAAAACGTTGGTACCAATTTGGTACTGACGGTATCAAATCGGTACCGATTTCGGTACTGGTATCAACCAGTACCAGTCCCGAATTTGCCCATCCCTAAGTGCAATCATTTGATGTGTAAAAATCATGTAGGATTGTAGGCTGTTTTTGATTGATACAAATGCATGTACAAATATGTGTCATCTTGAATGATAAGAACACTGCATCAAATTGTGACCACTTTAAAAGATGAGTTAATTTGTTTTTCTTGCATTTTAGACTAGTCTATGGACCTTAATTTAGATCTAGGTTGTTTGAATATATTGGGTTTTGAAATATTAAATCTTAATAAAAGTTGTCAATTTTAGCTTTTTATAAACTTCAATAAAAATTCACCTACAATGACCCTAACCCATATATAATCCTATATAACGATTCTTTTCTATTATATAAATCTTAATAAAAGATGTGATCTCAGCCAAGAACGATTCTTTTCTATTTATTTTGTTATTATTGGCACACTTACAATGACCCTAACCCATATATAATCCTATATAAACTAAACATCAACTCAATCTTTTAATTTTCTAGACTAGATAAACTTGCACAAGATTAAAAAACTAAACATATAATTATTCAAAACTTTCAAACTGTTAATTAAATTATTACTAAAACTAAAGAACTAAAGTTGCCATTTTTACCCCTTCAACTTTCTTTTAACTTGTTTCAAGATTAATGAAGAAACACCAGTCGAACCCCGGGCAGATTACTGGTAACCTGGGGGTTAGATAGATGTTTCCCACGAGGGGTTAGACCCTTGGAAGATGGTTCTTCTGATAACCTGCAAAACAGACACCGTGAGCTCGTCACTGAGAAGGGGGGGTTCCTCCTTGTGACCACCCTCCGGCGTGAGAATCAGACTAGATTGCTCTTTAAATATAAAAGTATATTAAGAGATTGCTAGAGCAGATATCAGGTATATATGATGATAATATGATAAGATGAGATGGTCATACCATTTGGGGTATTTATAGCCGAAGGTAGGTTTCCAAGGGGTTTAGCCGGCCCAACACGCTACCAACTGTAACCTATGCACGTGCCCTGCCTGTGAGTGGTGGATAGGTAGCGGCTGACACAGAGCAGGCGTGTCGTGCACTCTTCCTCTTCTGCCAACAACAGGCTAGGCACGTGGTATGGCAGGAGTTGGTGGGTAGGCGGCGGCTATTGGTCACAGTGCTGTGGCGTGCTGTCTGCCATGCTGCTGTCAGCGAGCTGTCGCATTCTTGGTCAGATCTTTTGTCTGTACCTCGTCAGGTATCACACAAAAGATCCTCCATCATACGGACTGGCTCATTTAGGCGGGAGTTTTCCCCCTCCCGCCTTTGCTCATTCCTTCAGGTGACACTGGGGAGAGTTAAGTGCCTAGTGCGTGTAGCCATGCTGCGCGGGTGGCCTTCCCTCATGGCTTGTATCCGAGGCTGCGGGAACAGGCGGAGTCCTTCACCATGGGAGGCATTTCCTGCGGGACCAGCTTGCATACTGCGCGTAAGGACGTCACTTCTCTGAGCATGGTTGGTCCTGCGGATCCAGTTGGTCTCTGCGCAGACGTCCCTGTTTAAGGTGAGTCTTGCGGGTCCAACTGGGCTCTGCTGGGACCTACCTCTTCAAGTCCCCCCAGTCCAATGTTCTTCTCATGCGTGTTTAATAAAGTGAGGTGAACTTTTGGACTTAAAAGGGTTTTGAAAAGGGTTTTGTAAGGTTTTCCATGGGAAGTCCTTGTCACTTGCAGAAATGCCCGAGTTTCCTGCTTGGTCTTTGGGTATGATGCGGGTAGGTCTGTAACCTCCTTGCAAGTCAGGAGCATTGAGTCCCAGTTGTGTGGATTCTCCATGAGGTTTTGGTAGTTTTGAACATAGTGATCAATTATGTTAAAACCACCAATTCCATCCTGGAGCTTCAAACAACGTAGTTCTCGACGTTCCCGCTATGCGGGGATGTTATTTCCTTTTCCGCAAGCATTGCCCAGAAGATCCTTCTTGGTTTCAATTCCCAGCGGAGCGCTAGGTATGTGAAGGGTTTTGCCTTAACACTGTACCTGCGCTCGTCTTACGGTTACTTTACTTCCAAGGTATTCCTGGCGTCAATTCCCTGCGGGTGCTAGGTATGTGAAGGGTTTTGCCTTTACACTGTACCCGCACCTGTCTTATAGTTACTTGGTTGCCGAGGTTTTCTTGGCTTCAATTCCCTGCGGGTGCTAGGTATGTGAAGGGTTTTGCCTTAACACTGTACCCGCATCCGTCTTATGGTTACTTGTTCGCCAAGGTAAGGGGGTATTTTCCCGCTTCTTTTTAAATTTTGAATTTTGAAATTCGAAAGGTTGGTGGAAAGATAGGAACAGTCCAAACCTCTGAAACGTCGCGCGACGGTTTCTTCTGACTGTCAGGACGTGCAGGAAGTTATGGTGACGTGACATTATATGGTCATTCCAGACGCTTTTTCAGGCGCGTGGGCGCGATTTTTCGGGCGCGTGGCCGCGAAATTACTGGCACACGTCCTGTCAACAGCTGTTGCCAGTCTGCTTTTTGCCACGTGTCATAGTTTCATTGCACCTTCGAATTCTCTCTCCTTCGCATTAAATTCACCGCATTAATTGCGATTAGTATATAAAGGGGGAGAGGGTTATTTGCAATTCACACTTTTCACTTTCATCTCTTCTTCTCAAGTAATTTCCGGCGAATTTTTCTGTTCAGTAATGCGTTACCCTGAAATCTCTTTTCATCTTTCTTCCACCATGCCTTCTCATGATGCTGATGACCAGAAGACTGCTGGCGAATGCCAGTGCTCTCTTCCTGTCGATCTGTACCAGTATATCGTCAGGAAGTTCATGCTCGAGTCTCTCGAGCCTGAGTTTCCTGAACCCCACCATACTGTGTACGATGCCCCTAGTGGCAAGATCGGGGTTTATGCTGCATTCTTTGTCTACGGAAACCTTAGGTTTCCGTTGACAAAGTTTGTGTACCGTGTTCTGGAGAGGCACGGTGTGCACCTGACAGAGGTGCACCCCATGGCCATTGCCAAGGTCCGGCACTTTGAGTGGGTGTGCCGGATACTGGGCCTTGAGCCCCTCGTTGACCGTCTGATGACCTTCTACACTTGGAGGTGCATCCAGGGGTGGTATACTCTTACAACCCGTATCAAGGGTTTAAAGATTTGTACCACCGAGCGGAGTCTTCGCTCATGGAGAAGAGAGTTCTTCTTCATATCCGCTCGCGCCATCCCCATCGCCATGAAGTTCAAGAATGGCCAGGCGCTTCCGAACCTTCCCGCTCTCAACTACGAGGAGGCGGAATGGTTCTCGAAGATATCCCGGGTCCAGTCCCCGGTTTTCCGTTTTCCGGAGTCGGCGATGGTGATGCTGGGGATGAGCCGGGTGTGGAAGGCGGCGAATGCGGATAAGGTTCCGATCGTCCTTGAATATGGTTCGAACTCTGTCCCTTATGGTACGTCTTGTTTCATTTTGCTGACTTCGATTTTTTCTAACTTTCTTGTTGATTTCAGAGGGGAACGATCTTCAGTCGCTCCTGAACCCGCGGGAGGAAGATGGTCCCGCGCGGATGGGTACTCGTGCTCTGGACGAGAACGAGTTGCCCATCTTAGAGCAGACCGCGGGTCGGTTCGTGGAGGTTTACCCGCCAGGCCAAGAGATCCTGAGCCACCGACGGCCAGGTAAGCCTATCTTCTACCCTGAACCTCTCAATGCTGTGCCTGCTGCTGGAGTTGACATTTCTTCTTCTGAGGAATCCGCAGAAGGTCCTCCACTGGTGCGGAGGAAAAAGGCTGCCGTCGGGAAAGGCAAGAAGGTGGCCTCTACGGCCGACCCGGTAGTCCTATCTGACTCGGAGTCAGATAGTGCAGAGGTGGCGGGGAAGCCTGGTGGTGAGGAGACCACCGCTCCGGAGGCTGTAGCTGTTACCTCCGGGGAGGCAGCGACGACGACGGTTACCGGTGTCAAGAGGCCGGCTCCATCGGGTTCGCCCCCGCTCGTCCGTATGTTCAAGCTCAAGAAACCCCGTAAGTACCCCCATAATTCTTGTCTAGATTTGTTGTTTCAAATAAATTTTTCTAACACTTTTGCTTGTGCAGGTGTGGATGTTGACGCATTCCCGGGTGTAGTTGGAGCAAGTATTCCCCCGCCAATGAGGGAAGGCTCGGTCAGCCTTCCCGAGGCGTCGACCCAGGCGTCTGCGCCTGCTTCCGTTGGTTCCAGCCTTCCTGAGGCTGTTCCAGCTGAGAAGGTGTCTCCGCCGGCCGTGAGTGCAATTTTTACAGCATCTTTCACGGAGCCGGCGGTTACTGTTGCTGAGGAGGCGACGCCAACAATGGCTACCACAGCGGCTGCCACTATACCTGCGCCACCGGCACCGACGGCCGGACCATCAGGTACGCGCCGGGCTTCCCGCCGATCTATGCCACCTTCCCATCTGCCTGACCTGTTGGATGGATTTCCTTTAGGTTCAGGTGATGGGTTTGGCGGCTATCGGCCTGTTATTGACCCTACAGGTACGTAGGGTTCTTTTTCCTTTGTATATTTTTGTCATCTTTTCCTAACTGCCTTTGTTTCTTTTGCAGTGTCGGATTCCAATGAAGTGTATGTTCCAAGATGGAACATACAACAAAGGTTGCCTATCCCTAAATAAATGTAAACTAATGAACCATTTTAACAAACATAACAACAAATAAAACATACAACAAAGGTTGCCTATCCCTAAATAAATGATGTAACAGTTGTTATAGGCAGAGGGGCATTAGGGGAATTGTGTTTGTTTGTTTTCATGTAAAATAATTGAGTGACCACATGACGTGGCCCTCTTAAGATGTACAACATATGTTTTCAGCCCGTGAAAGAATACGACCTTTCAAAGGGCTCCACATTTCTCATTTCCTCCTGATTAATCATTTAAGAGGCTGTTTCTGATATCTTATTATTATAATGATTATTATTTGGTTATGATGTGATATGTTAATAGTTTGGAATTGTATGAGATTGGTTAGAAATATTGTTGTACATGAATTAAATGTAGTTTGTATTTTGTTTTCAAGTTTGGAATGCTTTGGATACCTCTCTAAATCATGTAGGTTCATATTTTCATATCTATCTATAATATATATAAACGAAGACAAAAAATCTTACGTGTCGCGATGTGGTCGCTTTTCTTTTTTTTGGAGTCACCAGATTTGCTTGATTATTAAATGGAGGCTTCTCATGCATTTGACCTGAATTCATGGGTATGAGTCTTACCAAACCCAGATATTTTTTAAACGGGTTATAATATCTCATTAAATTAAATATTATTCTAACCAAATTATTGATGTAATAATCTTATAAAATAGGATATAATAAAAATTAATATCTTATTTATTTTTAAAAAGATATATATATTATTTAAATTAAAAAACCAATTTAATAGTAAAAAAAATAAACGAGTCTTGTGTCTCATCAAACCATAAGTATATAATTAACTTTCATAAATATTATTTATAATTAAAAAATCAATTTTATAGTAAAAAAAAATAAACGGGTCTTGGGTCTCATCAAAACCATATAGCTTTTAAACCGGGTTATAACATCTCATTTAATTGTGAAACAATTTATCATATTTAAAAAAAATATAAATTCAAAAAATAAATAAATATTAGAACAAACAATATAAAACAACCCCGTAATACGGGGGATAAAAACTAGTAATTATATATATATATAGCCTTTTATCTTTTGATATAAAACATGAACAAGCTTGTTATAATTCAAAATTTAAGGAATACTTAAAAATTTAACCCTATCTAAACATTACTCAACTTTTTTCTTCTTATATGTTTACTAAAATATGATTAAAAGTATTCAAATTATATAAATATCAAAATAAACAAGACAAACTTGAGTTGAGCTTGGTATGAAAGTCGAGTCAAACTTGAGCTAGCCTTGACTCGACTAAACTTGGCCTGCTAACAACCTTTAAGTATTGTTTTTCGTTACATCACAAAAACACCTCACTAGTTAATATAAATATATTAATCTGACATAAACCAATTTAATGGCCTCATACCACCTGCATTATGAAATAGAACATCCTTTATTGCATTGGACTTATACATATATACATGAATAATCCTATAGGTTCCATTCCACAATATATGAATTTTACTGTATGTTTTACAAAACTAGCTGGCATTCACACAAAAAAAATCCCGCCACAATGCGCAGTTAATGCCAGTATCATAACGAACCAATCCGCTACCAACCAAATTCTTGTTGCACCCTCACCGCAAAGCATGGGTTCTTCTATTAGTACATTTTGTACATTTTAAGTATATTTACACGACAATTGTCCATGTCAAATTTATTTTACCTCGAATGTAAAATTCTGACACAACGTATACTTTAAGAAGAAAAAAGAAAATTATGCTTTAATCGAAAAATGTTTCACATATTTAAAAAGCATATATAAAGGTAAACTATGACAAAACTATTATTACTTTGATTAATATATATATATACACACACAAAATTAGTTAGCATTTTATGTACATTTATAGAGATATCATACCTAATAAATAAATAAAGTATTTTTAATTTTTTTAATTATGTATAATTATAAAAATTGGGAGATGAAGAGTGATAAGGGATTTCAAAGTGAGTGCTCATGATGACCAAAGAGTACGAGCACTCATTTTGAGTTTGGAACAATTTTAATATATTTGAGTAAGTCTTTTTAAAATGAAATACTAACTGTTAATGCTTGTTTTAATGTTTTAAGTCTTACTTATTTAAAAATATTATCAAAGAGGAAATATATTACTGTGGGGAAAAATCTTGTTGATTTAAAAGTTACCCATATATTCAAAAAGCTTATACTTCTTCTGTCTCATTAAACTGTCAACATTTTCTTTTTTATTTGTCTCATTATAAATGTTCATTTTTAAAATTTATTAGCTAATTTCTAATTTTACCCTTAAACAAACACAACTAACATTAATAAACAATATTGATGGATCCAATTTTCAAAAGCATTATTGTCATTTGGTAAGTAAAGAAAACAATAATTTAATATATCTTAAACTTTATATTTTTCAAACTAAGACACTTTGACTAGGACAAAAGAAGTATAATTTAGTAAAAATTTTGACAATACAATTGAAGTTATTTAATAAATATTCTTTAATTAAACATTTTGAAACACACCAAACAATGCATATAAAACAATCAATATATTTTATTAATAATTTGTTGTGCCTTGTTAATAGTCAAGTAAGTGCACCTTTTAAATGCAATTCGTGCATCTATTATTATGTCGCAGAGAAGTATTTTATTTTTTCGATCGCAGAGAAGTATTTTGTTCTTAGTCGTTGCAAGTTATTTTAGTATTTCACACTATAAATTCATATTTAATAAGTTTTTGTTAAATATATTTATTTGATTTAAAAATTTCTTAAACCTTTTTGAACCATAATAGGTTCATGATCTTAATCATTTATTTTAAGAAACATTGAATTTAATAATCTCACATTTTTTAAATTGGCCGATAATCATATATAATATTTTTCATGCTTTTATAGAGATAAAAATTTATCGAAATATAATACTTAATAATTTATATTTTTATAATAGTTATATATATAATCATACAATCCAAAGTCAGTGCTACTCACATAATATATACTAATTAAACTAACGTCGTCCTCACCAACTATCCCGAATTAGGACTCGATGGAGTGAGGCAGAGGATGGTCACTTGTGTTCGTGGCGTGTGATTGGCCTAAATAGAAACCATTTTATGATAGATGTATGATTGGTTGTTGAAAAAAATAAAAATTTAACTAATAAAAGCCAAACACACATTTATACAAATCATGAAAGTAAATTTACAGTTTTTTCTTAAGAAAATATAATTACTAACACCATTTTATATATAGCTTATTTTTCTTTTTGAAATCATATATAACGAAACCCACAAATAAATTGTTATGTATACTCTGTATTGGATGCCTTATGAATTGAACCATGCATTTTCTGTATTGACCTTTGTATTTTTCTTGACAATATTGTCACGCATTTTCCTCTTTAGTGTCAATCAAAACAAGTTTATATAATAATTGAAGAGGTAGGTCCCAGCAGAGGTGGTTAGGACCCGCAAGACTCCCTTAAAAGGAGACGTCTGCGCAGTTGAACACGCAAGACTCCTTAAACGGACGTCTGCGCAGTTGAACCCGCAGACTTCACCATAGGGACGTCTGCGCCGCGACCTACCAAACCCGCAGGACCCACCACGCTCAGAGTTGTGACGACCTCACATGCGGTACGCAAGCTGGTCCCGCAGGAAATGCCTCCCTATGGTTTCCAAGTATCCGCCTGTTCCCGCAGGTGCGGATACCCGCCATTAGGGACGGGCCACCCGCGCAGCATGGCTACACGCATAAGGCTCAAACTCGTAATAATTCAGTAGTCACCTGAAGAAGGAATGAGCAAAGCCGGGAGCATTCCCGCATAAAGGCGGGAGGGGGAAAACTCCCGCCTAAATGAGCCAGTCCGTATAATAATGGAGGATCTTTTGTGTGATACCTGACGAGGTATGGACAAAAGATCTGACCAACGATACGACAGCTCACTGACAGCAGCATGGCAGACAACACGCCACAGCACTGTGACCAATAGCCGCCGCCTGCTCACCAACTCCTGCCATACCACGTGCCTAGCCTGTAGTTGGTGGAAAAGGAAAAGTGAACAGCACGCCTGGTCACTGTCAGCCGCTGCCTATCCACCAATTACCAGCAGAGCACGTGTGTAGGCCACAGTTGGCAGAGTAGTAGGCCGGCTAAACCTCCTTGGAAACCCACCTTCGGCTATAAAAGACATCAAATGGTATTATCATTTCATCATCTAATATCTTGTATAATTTACCTGATAACTGCTCTAGTATTCTTAATATACTTTTATATTCAAAGAGTAATATAGACTGATTCTCACGCCGGAGGGTGGTCACAAGGAGGAACCCCCCCCCCTTTCTTAGTGACGAGCTCACGGTGTCTGTTTTGCAGGTTATCGGAAGAACCATCTTGCCGGAATTAACCCCTCGTGGGAAACGTCTATCTAACCCTCAGGTTACTCGTAATCTGCCGGGGTTCGACTGGTGTTTCTTCATTGGCGCCATCCGTGCATAAAGCTAGAACTTTATTTTTCTCCAGTTTTTTCAAAACTTCTGGAAAGATGGTTAAGGATACTCCGGTCCCGAAACCAAGTAACCAAGAGACTCCGGTAATTATGACCCCAGCTATAAGGGGGAATACCGAGTACACAAACTTTACGAACACTACCCCAGCTACCCAAGCCGGGGCAAGTGAAGTAAATAATCAGACACTGGGATTCACCGATACCCAGTTAGAAAATCAACAGACGAGGCTCCCCTGCCAAACACTCGATGAGGTTAAAGCGTGGGCCAAAGCACGTCAAAAAGAGTTCCAAGCTGAGTTGGATGAACGTTTACGTTCACTCCAACAAGTGGAAGAATTCGAATACGACGATGATTCGGAGGAATCCGAGGAAGACGCGAACCCTCGTCATAGGGCGAAAGGGAAGCGTAAAGAAAAGGATTCCCAACCGAGAAGGCGTTTTGGAGAAGCATTCAGTCCAATAAACGTGGGCAAAAGCCCACGGGACTTCTCCAAAACATTCACGCCAACTGCGGCAAGGGCGGGAACGTCCAAATTCGCAAGGGACATTGCGGAAGCAATCGCCCCAAGAAGTGCCAAACAAATGTCCAACATAGGCACGTACGATGGTATTTCTGACCCTGACGATCACTTGAACAGATTCATCGCGGGGGCGACCGTCAGTAACTGGACGGAACCCACGTGGTGTTATATGTTCCAAATGACGCTGGTCGGGGCAGCTAGAGCGTGGTTCGACCGTCTGCCGGTCCACCACATCTACGATTGGGCAGACTTCCAACAGAAGTTCAGCCAACACTTTAGTCAGCAAAGAAAGTACACTGAGGAGCAGTGGACAATCCTCAAGTGCGTCCGAGAGGAGGAAGAATCTTTGCCTGACTTCATCACTCGCTTCAACTCGAAGAAGCTAAGCCTGGGCAACGTTAGCGAAGATCTCGTTCGCGCCGCTTTCATCCAGGGCGCAAACGACCCGGAACTCATCCGCACCCTGACGGGCAAAGATGGCATGCCATCCACATGGGATGCCATCATGACCGCAGCTAAACGCTTTGCGGAAACCGAGAGGCAACTGGGTAGAGATCTTCCACAGAGCACGAACCTCTACACCCAGAAGACGAGGGAAAACAACGTCCTTACTGCCCGATTAAACAAAAAGCGGAAGCTGGGCATTTGGCAGTCAAGGGTAAACTTTGACACCCCGTCCGGTTTCCAACATCGGTTGGGCGGAAGAGATAACGTGAAACCGGAGAAGAACTCCAGGTGGACGCCACTCACAAAGAGTGTGACCGAGATATTCGCCACGGAGGAGCTCCCGTGGCCAAAGGCTCCGTTTATCCGGCATCGCCACAACGCTGATCGGAGAAAGTATTGTGATTTTCACAAAACCAAAGGCCACAACACTGAAGAATGCTTAGACGTAAAGGACTTGGTCGAAGCATTTGTCAAGGATGGGACACTCGCGCACCTTGTGGCGAAGTGAGCGTCGAGCAGGCTGATGCGTGAACCCCAGTTGGGGAAACGCACGAATAAAAATCGCAGCTTCAACGGAGGCTACATACTGCGTAAACAACGAGATCCCGAACAAGATACATGTCGGATCGATGGTGCTCCCATCCAAGCCACGCCTAATGGGAGCTCAATTACACAGTTTGTATGTAGATCAATTCCAAATTTGTAAAGAAAAGGCCTAGAGCCACTTCTAATGGAAACGATTCTCCTTCAAATTGAAGCTGATGATTTTACATTTATATTTTATGAACTTTGCACATGGAGATGCCGGTATCCGCCGCATCAAGTGAAGAATCGTTGCGCAGGGAAGGCGGCAAAACCCGCACAAACCCAAAAGCATCAAACCTTCACGCAGGTCAGTTAAAGGGGAAAGGTTCAGCCATCCCACTATGTGAAAGTGCCGATATATCCGCATGAATCCTGGTAGAGGAAGCTGAACACTAACCTATTAACAACCACGCGTTGAACGGTCGATTCGAACACTAATGCCGGTAGTCATCGCATCAAGAAGAGTCATTGCGTGGGGAAGGCGGCAAAACCCGCATAAACCCAAAAAACGACAGAACCTTCACGCAGGTCAGTTAAAGGGGAAAGGTTCAGCCATCCCACTATGTGAAAGTGCCGGTATATCCGCATGAATCCTGGTAGAGGAAGCTGAACACTAACCTATTAACAACCACGCGTTGAACGGTCGATTCGAACACTAATGCTGGTATTCACCGCATCAAGTGAAGAATCGTTGCGTGGGGAAGGCGGCAAAACCCGCATAAACCCAGAAAATGACAAGACCTTCACGCATGACAGTTAAAGGGGAAGAGTTTAGCCATCCTACCAAGTGCAAGTGCCGGTCCTATCCGCACACTCACAAAGGGGGAAGCAAAACTTCAACCTACTGTCAACCACATTCAAGGTTAACTTATTCTAAACACTTGGGAAATCGCTAATTTAAACTAAGTATGCAAGTCATATAAGGTTTATAAAGCAATGAACCCAAAGGAAATAACAGTCTTATCCACAAAAAGATTTGTATTTCACAAAAGATATATTACAAGAATGGCCGGGTAACTACCCACCTACAAAATAAAATCTAGTCTATCCTAGCAGCGGGAAGGGATCTTCAGAATCAAGCTTCAGGACCACTTCCACTTGGACCCGCCCCATCAGTAGAGCGTGGCGGTTCAAGGAAAGCCTTGAGGATAGCAAGTCCATCATCAGCAGCAGCGACTTCCTTCACCTTCTCCACCACTGGATGCGGGAAGGCGGCATATTGGTTCACCGCTTGGTCATATGCAGCTTCGGTGTCCACATCGAACAAAGGGAAGTTGGAAGGCGGGACGCCTTTCTCAACGAACCCTAGACCAAGCAGGAAGCCGGCCTTTTCCCCATCCTCATGAGAAGCGTTGAGGGCTGCGCTCATGGCATCATCGTAAGTAGTTTCTGAGAAGACCCGATGCACAACCTACAAAGAAAATACAAGTGTCAAACACCTTTTCTATGTACAAAGGAAAGCGTGAAGACGTAAAGCTAAACATACCTGAGACAACGCTTCTCGAAGAAGCCATTCCTTGGCAACCAGAGCTTCTTGGAGGGCGGCTTGAGCTTGGGTGCGGGCGCGTTCGGCTTCGCTTTTGTTAAGGTTGGCAAGTAGCACTTCCTTTGCAGCAGCCTCTTCAACGCCCTTAAGCTTCCGCTCGGTGTGGTCAAGCACGCCCCTCTGGTCCAGGATCTCTTGGAGCTTCTTGGCATCTTCCATCGCCAAGGCATCATGAGCACGTTGGAGAGCCTCTAATTTGGCCTTGAGCTCCTCGTTCTCCACGCGTAAAGGCTCAGCAACGGCTTCAGCCTTGGTGGCCCTCTCGGTTGCGTTCCTCGCAGTCTCCTTAGCCAGCCGAAGCTGTTCGTTAACAGCTTGGGCAGCCTTGGAGCGGGCCTCGAGTCGCGCTTGAACCTCAACCTCGAGGGCCTTGAAGGCCTTCTCCTTCTCCGCAGCAGCTGCGGCCAACTGTTGGTTCTCCTCCCGAAGAGCCCGCGCTTGAGATACTTCCTTGGCGCGAGCTGCTTTCAACTTGTCGTTTTCACGACAAAGCAGCTCGACGCGCGGCTGCATCCGGGCCTGGAGAACCCGAAGCTCATTGGTTAGCCTACCCTCCTGGTAGCTAGCCATGGCTTCCCCCAACGCACCATGGGGAGCAGCGTGGCGAGCCCATTCCACGCACTCCACAGGGGTACGAAGGGTTGTTCCTCGGCGGATGTTCCATCGCGGAACATACACTTCATTGGAATCCGACACTGCAAAAGAAACAAAGCAGTTAGGAAAAAGATGAAGGGATATATAAGAAAGGCCAAAAGAACCCTACGAACCTGTAGGGTCGATCACAGGCCGATAACCACCAAACCCATCGCCTGAACCTAAGGGAAATCCATCCAAAAGGTCGGGCAGATGGGAAGGTGACAAAGATTGGAGAGAAGCCCCGCGCGTACCTGATGGGCCGACCGTCGTTGCCGGTGGCGGAGGCATAGTAGCGGCCGCCGTGGTCGCCGCCGCGGAATCCGCATCAATTGTAACCGCCGGCTCGGTGAAAGATGCTGTAAAAATCGCACTCACCGCCGGCGGTGACGTCATCTCAGCTGAAACAGTCGGCTCAAAGGAGTGAGCAACTGATCCAGCGGAAGCAGGCGCAGGCGCCTGGGTTGACGCCTCGGGTAGGCTGACCGAGCCTACCGTCATTGGCGGAGAGGTACTCCTCTGCGCTCCACCCTGGAATGCGTCAACATCCACGCCTGCACAAGAAGATAAGTGTTTCAATAAATTCATGAAGTATGATAAATCTACAAAGATAAGAAGGATGTTTGTACTTACGGGTTTTCTTGAGCCTGAACGTACGAACGGGCGGGGACGAACCCGATGGAGCCGGTCTCTTGATGCCGGTCACCGTCGTCGTCATTGGTTCTCCGGAGGTAACAGTCGTAGCCTCCGGAGCAGTGGTCTTCTCACCACCGGGGTTCCCCGCCACCTCTTCATTATCTGACTCAGTGTCAGATAGGAGCACTGGATCGGCTGTGGAGGCCGCCTTCTCCTTCCCTTTTCCG
This sequence comes from Bidens hawaiensis, assembly GCF_021521415.1. Lineage (NCBI taxonomy): Eukaryota > Viridiplantae > Streptophyta > Magnoliopsida > Asterales > Asteraceae > Bidens > Bidens hawaiensis. The sequence goes on from NW_027496005.1 coordinate 67,300, forward strand.
CCGGCAGCCTTCTTCTTCCGCACCAACGGAGGACCATCTGCGGATTCCTCAGAAGAAGACGGGATGTCAGGAATTCCAGCAGCAGGTACAGCATTGAGGGGTGGAGGATAGAATAACGCCTTACCTGGCCGCCGGTGGCTCAGGATCTCGTGGCCCAGCGGATAGACCTCCACAAACCGATCCGCCGTTTGTTCCAGGATGGGTAACTCGTTCTCGTCTAGAGCACGAGTACCCATCCGCGCGGGACCGTCAGCTTCCCGCGGGTACAGGAGCGACTCCAAATCGTTCCCCTCTGAAAAAAAAGAAACAGTTAGAAGACAAACTCGTATCAGCAAGAAAAACAAGACATACCATAAGGAGTAGAGTTCAAACCGTATTCGAGAAGGATGGGAACCTGAGACGCCTCCTTCCATACCCGGCTCATCCCCAGCATCACCATCCCGGACTCCGCAAACCGGTAAACCGGAGATTGGACCCGGGATATCTTCGCGAACCATTCCGCCTCCTGGTAGTTGGAAGCGTGAAGGCTCGGAAGCGCTTGCCCATTCTTAAACTTCATGGCAATGGGGATGGCGCGGGCAGAAATGTAGAAGAACTCCCGCTTCCACGATCGGAGACTGCGCTCGGTCGCGCAAATCTTCAAACCCTTGATCCGGGTTGTCAGGGTGTACCACCCCTGGATGCACCTCCAAGTATAGAAGGTCATCAGGCGGTCCACATAGGGCTCAATGCCCAGAATCCGGCACACCCACTCGAAGTGCCGAATCTTGGCAATCGCCATCGGATGCACCTCGGTCAGGTGCACACCGTGCCTCTCCAGGACACGGTACACAAACTTTGTCAATGGGAACCTAAGGTTCCCATAAACAAAGAATGCAGCATATACCCCGATCTTGCCGCTGGGGGCATCGTACACGGTCTGATGGGGTTCAGGAAACTCAGGCTCGAGAGGATCGAGCATGAACTTCCTAACAACATACCGGTACTGATCGCCGGGCAGAGCACACTGGCACTCGCCAGCAGTACTCTTATCGTCGACGACAGCTTCAGCATCATGGGAAGACATATTGCAGAGGAAGAAGAAACGATTTCGGAGGAATGCTCAACTGAATAAGGGAGTATTCACCAGAAATCGCCTTAGAGATGAAGAGAAGTGAAGGTGTGAATAACAAAGGACCCTCTTCCCCTTTATATAGTGATCGCAATTAATGCGATGAATTTGATGCGGTGGAGAGAGAAATTGAAGGTGCAATGAAACCGTGACATGTGGCACCAGGCAAGCTGGCAACAGCTGTTGAAAGGACGAGTGCCACTAATTTTGCGGCCACGCGCCCGAAAAATCGCGCCCACGCGCCGTAAAAAGCGTCTGGAATGACCATATAATGTCACGTCGCCATAACTTCCAGAACGTCCTAACACAGTCAGAAGAAACCGTCGCACGACGACTGTTCTTATCCTTTCACCAACTCTTCAAATTTCAAAGATTCAAAAAGATTCGAAAAGTAAGCGGGAAAAACCCCTTACCCTGGCTATCCAGTTGTCCGTAAGACGGCTGCGGGTACAGTGTTAAGGCAAAACCCTTCACATACCTAGCACCCGCAGGGAACAGAGGCCAAGAATACCCAACTATGAAGTCGGGTGCGGGTACAGTGTTAAGGCAAAACCCTTCACATACCTAGCACCCGCAGGGCACGGAAACCGGAAAAACCCAATTATGAAGCCGGGTGCGGGTACAGTGTTAAGGCAAAACCCTTCACATACCTAGCACCCGCAGGGAACGGAAACCGGAAAAACCCAATTATGAAGCCGGGTGCGGGTACAGTGTTAAGGCAAAACCCTTCACATACCTAGCACCCGCAGGGAACGGAAACCGGAAAAAACCCGACTATAAAGCCGGGTGCGGGTACAGTGTTAAGGCAAAACCCTTCACATACCTAGCACCCACAGGGAAGTGAAGCCGAGAAAATCTTGGCATTCCACCGAACTACAAAACGGGCACAGGTACAGTGTTAAGGCAAAACCCTCCACATACCTAACACCCGTAAAAAGTCATACCTCGGCACCCAATTGTAAGTCGGGCGCGGGTACAGTGTTAAGGCAAAACCCTTCACATACCTAGCGCCCGCAGGGGATTAAACGCCAGGAACACCTCGGCAACCATAAGTCAGGTGCGGGTACAGTGTTAAGGCAAAACCCTCCACGCACCTAGCCCTGCAGGGATTTAACGCCAGGGATACCTTGGGAGTAAAGTAACTAATAAGACGAAGTGCGGGTACAGCGTCAAGGCAAAACCCTTCGCATACCGAGCACTCCATGGGAATTGAAACCAAGAAGGATCTTCTGGGCCATGCTTGCAGAAACGGGATTAACATCCCCGCATAGCGGGAACGTCAAGAACTAGATTGTTTGAAACTTCAGGATGGAATTGGTGGTTATAACATGATTGATCACTATGTTCAAAACCACCAAGACCTCATGGAGAATCTACACAAAAGGTTCTAAACGCTCCTGACTTGCGGGGAGGTTACAGACCTATCCGCATCATCCCAGAGATCAAGCAGAACATTGGGAAATTCTGCGTGACATTGGGAAACCCGTGGGTAAGACTTCCCGCGGAAAACCCATAAAACTAAACCCTTTTCAAAAACCCCTTGCTTAAGTCCAAAAGTTCACCTCACTTTATTAAACATTCATGAGAAGAACATTGGACTGGGGGGACTTGAAGAGGTAGGTCCCAACAGAGGTGGTTAGGACCCGCAAGACTCCCTTAAAAGGAGACGTCTGCGCAGTTGAACACGCAAGACTCCTTAAACGGACGTCTGCGCAGTTGAACCCGCAGACTTCACCATAGGGACGTCTGCGCCGCGACCTACCAAACCCGCAGGACCCACCACGCTCAGAGTTGTGACGACCTCACATGCGGTACGCAAGCTGGTCCCGCAGGAAATGCCTCCCTATGGTTTCCAAGTATCCGCCTGTTCCCGCAGGTGCGGATACCCGCCATTAGGGACGGGCCACCCGCGCAGCATGGCTACACGCATAAGGCTCAAACTCGTAATAATTCAGTAGTCACCTGAAGAAGGAATGAGCAAAGCCGGGAGCATTCCCGCATAAAGGCGGGAGGGGGAAAACTCCCGCCTAAATGAGCCAGTCCGTATAATAATGGAGGATCTTTTGTGTGATACCTGACGAGGTATGGACAAAAGATCTGACCAACGATACGACAGCTCACTGACAGCAGCATGGCAGACAACACGCCACAGCACTGTGACCAATAGCCGCCGCCTGCTCACCAACTCCTGCCATACCACGTGCCTAGCCTGTAGTTGGTGGAAAAGGAAAAGTGAACAGCACGCCTGGTCACTGTCAGCCGCTGCCTATCCACCAATTACCAGCAGAGCACGTGTGTAGGCCACAGTTGGCAGAGTAGTAGGCCGGCTAAACCTCCTTGGAAACCCACCTTCGGCTATAAAAGACATCAAATGGTATTATCATTTCATCATCTAATATCTTGTATAATTTACCTGATAACTGCTCTAGTATTCTTAATATACTTTTATATTCAAAGAGTAATATAGACTGATTCTCACGCCGGAGGGTGGTCACAAGGAGGAACCCCCCCTTTCTTAGTGACGAGCTCACGGTGTCTGTTTTGCAGGTTATCGGAAGAACCATCTTGCCGGAATTAACCCCTCTTGGGAAACGTCTATCTAACCCTCAGGTTACTCGTAATCTGCCGGGGTTCGACTGGTGTTTCTTCAATAATGAAGGGTTGAGTTATTCTACAAAAGTCAATAAAACTAAAAATTATCAACAACAATTTAACTTTCTATTTTTAAATAATAAGACTAAAAGAGCATGAACAATACCATAAACTCACAAAACCTAAGCTATAACATCATATTCCAAACATTATTCTTTAACTTCTTTTCGCAAGTAAACTATCATCCTATGTAAGTCATATGACTCAACAGTTGTCTTCTATAATTTAGAACTTATTTTTAATTGATATGATATTTTACATAGTGAATTAGATTATACAAGTTCTCATAAAAAACAAAATATTATCCTTTTTAAGACATTAAAAAAGTGAGATAAATCTATATGTTTTTATTATATATAAATAAAAATATTATAACATATATGTTTTTATTAAATACTACAACCTAGTGGTATGAGTTTGCCCCTCAAAAATAAGATGACGGGTTCAAAATTTTACAATTGTAATAATAGAGGGGTTTATGTAGAAAAACTTGTTAAAATGTTTTATAATCAAATTTTAACTACTACTACTACACTTCTAATAACACCATATACAAGTGTGTGACGCCCCACTAACCAAGCATGAAACAAGTTTTAAGTGCACTCAACTCAAACTCAAGTGTACACACAAGTTCATGTCATCAGTTGTAATCCCGTCACGTAGGCATGAGGGCTCCAACTTATTTTTCATTCAAAATCGCTTAATGGTTTAGTTATTATTTAACTTTTTACTATAAAAATGTGATTAATTGGATTAAATGGTGGCCTGAAACCCGTTAACCCACCGACGCTTCCACCCTCTACCGCCCCCTTTCAACGAGAATTTGGAGATTATGTAGAAGAGTCCCTCTCAAAATTTAAGGTCCAATTTGTAGTAAACCAATAATCAAGGGGTCTTAAAAGAGAAATACTGAATAATGGATCTGACAAGTCAACATTCTGTGTGGACTGAATGAGAATGCTTTTATCGTAAGTTTTACCTTGGGAGAAGTTCAAAACATTCACTATGTCTTCTCTACATTTGTATTTATTTGCACATGATTATTTTTTTATTTTCATTTTATTGTCATCAAGTGTTAAATTTCTAATTTTTATATAGTTTTACTACAAGATGAATATAACTATATGTATTATAAAAAAGTAGTATTTACATCAACATATAAGGCAAACGGAGAACAGACTGCGTCACCGTAATTTTTTAAAAACTACATTCATGGATCTTGAAGTGGAAACATTACTATGTGTCAAATGCAAAATGTATAAATACATGTTGGTTGTCAATATATGTTTTCTCATGTTTAGTCATTTTACATAAAACAACTTTTAGAGCAGCATCGGCGGCCGTGAAACCACTACTCTCCGATTCCACAAGAGGAGAAACCCTTGTTAGATCCACACACTGACACACGTATGTTTCCCTTCAACTAATCCCATGACAAAATGACAGCTGGTTGATGAGTTAAAACATAAAAACAAAAAATTAGTGAGTTAGTAGTAGGTGTGTTCAAAAAGCTCGCGGCTCGCTTGAAACTCGCTCGAAAATAGCTCGGCTCGAAAAAGCTCGATTTTAAATGAGCTCAACTCGACTCGGCTCGATTTCTGAACGAGCCGAGCTCGAGCCAAGGTCAGCTCGGCTCGTGGCTCGGTTTTGGCTCGACTCGTTAGCTCGGCTCGCTGGCTCGTTTAGATTAAACCCTAAATTTTAATATCAATATATAATAATATCATACTTATACATATATTATGTCACTCGATACCTAAAACCTTATAAAAGAATAACGAAAATAAAACATATAAAGTTATAATTATTAATTTTTTATAATATGTATGTTAAAATTATATTTTTTATCTTTTATAAATCAAAATTTGTAAAATAAGAAATTAAAAAATTAAAAAATAAAAAATTCAAAAATTCAAAAAAAATAAAGGAGACTGGCTTGACGAGCTCGAGCTCGGCTCGAGCTTTAAACGAGCCGAGCTCGAGCTCGATTTTTCAGCTCGATAAAGAAAACGAGCCGAGCTCGAGCTAGCTCGATTAAGTTTGAGCTCGAGCACACTCTGGCTCGGCTCAACTCGGCTCATTTACAGCCCTAGTTAGTAGATTATTCTATTTCTCAATGATAAATGAAAGGCAAAATAGAAAGATAATGTTCATTTGTATGGTTAGGGTAAATTGGTATGCCTGTTTCGAGTAATCCGCGTGTCATTACCTTATTCTCGTGAAAAATTTGAAAGTAATCTCACATCTAATTTCATACATGAATACCTGCCTCGTTATTTATCCTCAATGTTTGGGATTTTGGGTTTGCCTGTCAAGTCCGGGTTGTTAAATTACGACCCCTACCACAAATAATCACTTTAAAAAAAATTATTATTTATTTTACAACTACCTTCTATAGTATTTATGTATTTTAAAGTATGGGAATCGCTTGTGGTACATCTACGGACATGTCGACCAAAGAATACAAAAACCAATACAAGTGTCTAGTATACCAAATACCGGTCATGCAATTACTAATAAGTGTTTAGGCACTAACATACTTGGTACAATAAAATAAATTACAGTCATTGCTAGGTCAGTAAACTAACTGAACGATCACGAACGAAGACATGTTCATGTTTTTCATTTAACTTTAACCGAACATGAACACAAACATATAATCGAACACTTTCTTCTGTTCATGTTTGTTAATTAAGAAAATGCACACCTTCATGTTTAGTTAAGTTTGTTTGTTTTAAACATAAACGACAATTCCCAAACGTAACGAACATAACTAGACAAACATAATCAAACACAAATGACAATGATTTATTTTTCTCATTAGAAAAATAACCAAGTAAATGTGTGCGCGTGTGTGTATAAATGAGCCCCTTTAGGTTTATATTTATGAAAATATAGATACTTATGTATTTTTTAAATAATTTAATCAACATAAATGAATGAACAAAATGTGTGTTCATGTTCGTTCGATTAAAAAAAGGAACTTTTCATCAAACAATCCATAACACTTCTTTCACTTAGACTACTCATTACATACTTGTAAGCATGTCTTGAGAGAAAGAAAACATGAACTAAGCAGGGTGTATGATTAACACCTGTACCTTTATAAAAATGAAATGAAGTATATAATTAATGGGTACCTTTATAAAAATGAAATGAAGTATATAATTAATGGGTGCAGTTACTGTACGCTAATGCTTAACGTACATTAACGTACGGGAGACGCTCAAAGGCAAAAAACATAGGCAAAAACCTAAAAACGCTCAAAAACATTAGACGCTCAGCCAAACGCTCCAAAAACGGTCTTCGTGAAAAAAGTGAAAAATTGATCGATTAACCATCCAAAACTGTTTTTTTCGGAGAACAAAATGATTGATTGGATATGTATTGACGATTCCGAGATGTTTGGATGTGATTTCATGGATCGATTTGTGAAAAACGGGATTCACGTACGTTAATATACGTTAAGAATTAGTGTATTGGATCTTTTCACTATAATTAATAATCTAATACAAAACTGTAATATAAAGTTATTAAGATATATTAAAGCACTTATGGAAAAGTGGGTAGAGTTGAAAGTTTGTCCAACACCCAACAATGCAATATAATCACATTAATCATTTTCCCATTAAGTTATGAACAATAATAATATTTATAAAGTGTTTAGTGCAAATCCAGTGTGGATCTTTCCATAATATGACAAATATTACATGTGTCGTAACATGAAAACCACTCCAAATATCAAAATGAAAACGACACCATTTCTACTACTTTAATCCCCTCAATAATATTTCTAACTTCGAGGCAAAACTTTTTGAACTTTTAGGTTTATGTTATTTTATATAAATGCATCAATAATTTTTGGATTATAACATTAATCAAGTCCTATAAATTGGACAAATTGATGTAAATTTACTTTTTTGTAATTGTTGGTTAGGGATGTTCTGGCTGTCCTCTAGTTTATTGAGAGGGCCTGTTTCGGTCTTGGTGCCGAATGTTTATAAATGTTTACGTTTTGAAAAAAGTTTTGTGTTAACGTGTCTACCGCTTATTAAACATGTCATGTTTAGGTTTTGCTGTAAATAAACGGATCAATCGTCAACCCATGTAACAAAAATAAATACACAATACCCGATGTATAAGTTCAAATTGTCGATATGTCTTAATCTTCAACCCATATAATTTGTTTAGATAAACGGTTACACTAGTCACGTTCATTGAAGGTGGTTCCAGATATTTTTCACCAGTGACAATTTTTTTCGATATTTAAATTTCTCTTATCTCTGACTCTGATTTTTTTGGCCGAGTCCAGCCACATAAATAATAATAGCTTGCCGTTGAAGCCGGTAAAACTAAGAATTTCAATAATATTTTTGAGGTAATCATGATCACGAAAATGCAATGCAGTACTTATTCGAATTCATGCTCTTTTTAAATTTTTAGCTTTCCACTTTGTTTCTTAAATGCAACATGTATAGATTGATCTTTTCTAAACAAGTTCAAAATTTTCTATTCAGTCGAAAAACCGTACCATAAGTTACATATAAAAGAACTGCATTGTCCATCCATGTGTCCACGGTCCCCATTATACATGGTTTTAAGCATGTATACGTCACGAATTCAGGTTTTAAGCATGTATACGTCACGAGTTCAGGGCCGGCTATAAGGGAGGGTCGGGTGGTCGACGGACCCCGGCCCGACACCCCGATATGCCCGGATTTATATATATATATATATATATATATATATATATTTATGAAAAACAATATGTATATATAATGTTTAAATTTAATCACACAACCACTAGCTTGGTTTAGTGGTAAATGAGTATGACTTTCAATCAAAAGGTTGTTCTAACCTCACTTGTCACATTTTAACCCTATTTTTATATATAAAAAAAGGATTTTTACACAACCAAATCATAAGGCTCAAAAAGTTAAGGTTTATTTAAAATTAAATTGTTTAAATCCAACATGATATCTCTTTTTATTAAGGCTAAAAAAAAATTTCGCGTTCAACCCAAAATTTTTTAACTGTTATCGAAGCCGGGCCTGCACGAGTTGTGTTTGAGTACATAATTTTATCCGTTAACCCAAACTCATCTACTTACCTTCAACCTAACACGATTAACACACTTACACAATATTAGTTACATTTTATTATTGAAGCTCAAACAATACATCTTTTAAATGTTGTATTGTTTCTAGACTACCAAAAGCAGCCATTTAACTATCTTGTAGGAAACTGTATATAGGGGGTGTTTGGCCTAGCTTTTATTTTTAAGCTTATGCTTATATATAAAATTAGTTTATAGCTTTTTTCTATGATTTGATAAGTTTTTTTTAAGTGTTTGGATTAGCTTATATTCTATAAGTTAATTATATGTCTTAATAAGTTGTTAAATCCAACAATCTTTAATTTGTTAAAGTAATAATTACTAATCCACCACCATTTGAGGACAAATGAGTACTTTACACCCTTAAACAAATAAGCTTATATCAAATAAGCTAAAAAACCATCTTCAAATAAGCTTATTCAAATGAGCTTATATAAGCTAATAAGCATAAGCTTAAAAAGCTAAGCCAAACACAAAATTAAGCGTATTTTGTAAAAAAAGCTAGGCCAAACACCCCCATAATCCTTTCATATTTATATCCATATTTGTCTGTATCATATCATCTCTTCTGCATAAGCAACAGAGGGACCAATACATTTTGTACTCTAACTCTTAACACATGTATGTCACTCCTTCATCTTCTTCACAACATACCTCTTATCTAATCCTCTTAACACTTCAAACACCTTCCACATTTTCCTTCACAGTTATTATAATATAGTTATCGTTCTAAAAAATAATAATAATGCCGTCCACCTCTTCCTCTTCAACATCCTCATTCACATCAAACCACCACGAATCCATCGACCCGGACCTCTTACGACTCCTAGTCACATTAATCAACAACCACATAGGCTTATTAATCTCCAATCCAAAATCTCGGAAAACCATACACGCTAAATGCACGTCAAATCTCGATATTCTCAAACACGACTCGTTTGATTTTACCGAGCAATCGGTCTTGTCAAATTTATATTGGGGGATACAAAATGTAGAGGATGCGGTTGAGTCAAAATGTGTTAAACAAATAAAGGTATCAGAGACCATGTTACAGGCCCCAGCCTCGTTGACCGAGCCTGGGGCCACCTTAGGGATATCGAACGAGTATTTGGTGTGCTGTTCATATTTTTATTTAAGTTTGTTAAGGAAGTTGCATGGGGATGCAATGCAAGTGGCGGTTTATTTTTTGCAAGCGTTGGTGGCGTCTCCTGCGGTCGTGAGGGATGAGCTTGCACCCGAGCTGTATCGAGCCCTGGTTGAGTCGTGCATTGTGCCGTTGAGACCGGATTTAGGGGGCGGGTTCGATGGGGTTAAGTGGGGTGCAATGAGTTATAAGGCGTGGTTAATGTATCATCAAGTTGTTGATTATGGAAGGTCACCATTGTTGATGAAACACAAGTCTTATGAAATTAGGTAAGTCCATTTATTTCTTTTGTTGAATTATATATGAATAAAAAGAAGTGATAGGGATAGCAAAAGAACCCTATGTTAAAAAGTCGTGACGAGTAGATATCAGGTAATACCTAACCGGATTAATCAGAATAAATATACTTGTAAATAATTTCTTTTTCTTTGACATCGGATACTATAATAACTATCTACTACTTCTACTATTTTATTAATTCTTATTATTATATTTTCAGTTTCCGTCGATAATTATGAAAAAACAATAGTAAAAAATGTATTTAAAAATCTCAACAGATGACTTGTAACAAAATAACAGATATATATATAATACATGACGAATAATTATCCAATAATACATTAGGGGTATTGCACGAGCATAAAACCAGTTATACAACGGAGTATGAGACTTGGGATATCAATATCCATTACAAACCCGTCTCGTTAGTGATATACTGTTTTAAAAAGGTAATAAATAAATCATTAAACAGTAACAAGTATGATTAAAACACTTATTTTTTACTTAAGGATCAACCTATAATTTTATATAATCTAATAAAGTAATAATAATACTTTTAAACTTATTTTTTTATATAAACTAAAAAAATTAGTATCTAACACTTAACACTTTTTTCATGCTTAAAAATGACCACTTACTTTTTGTTATCTTTTAACTAGCACACAACCTTTAATAATATATCTTTGCACACCACTTTCCTTCTCACAACCCATTATTACAAGTACAACTTTACACTTTCTAGTAAGTGTATGAATTATGTGTCAACAAAGTAAACAAACATTAGTGTAATGGTCGGTAGACTAAAATATATAGTGACTTAAAAGTAGCCGTAAATTAAGACAACTAAATAATCAAAATGTGAATTGATAAATGTTGGCTAGATCAACCTAACCGGTTAATTTCGTCAAATTAATCCGGCTTGGCTAGGGGTGTGAACGGTTCGGTTTTAGTTTTGTCATTTAAGCTTGAAGTTTTTGGAATGAAATTTTTTTTGACTCAAAATAGTGAACTTGGACCTAAATCAGTTTGTTAATCAATAAATAGTTCGTATATTTTGCATTTGAGCCATAATATTTGAGTTACATATTTATTATTAGATTCTTATAAATGACTTACAGAAAATGAAAAACTATGAATTTGGTTCGGTTTCGGTTTTGCCATTCGAGTTTGAAATTTTTGAGACGAAAAATTTTGTTGGCCCAAACTAGTGAACCTAAGCCTATATAATTTTGTTAATTAACAATTAATGGTATATTGATTTATATTAATATCAACTATCGCCTTTTGGTCGCTGCCGGTCCCAACTAATGAATTGGCTCCTGACAGTCCCAACTTTGAACGTATTTGTTCCCAACGGTCCGCGACTAACAGAATCTCAACACTGTTAGTTGTAGGTTGTCGGAAAAATGTTTTTGGCCTGAAAACTCACATTTTTCTTGGAAAACACCACTTGAACACCGCCACCACCACCAGCAATCGACTCACCACCAACCAACCACCACCACTTGAGCACCACCAACCGATTCCGACGATGGTTCTAGGGTTCCGGCAACCTCAATAATTGGGACTTTTACTAGAAAAAGGTTCCTAAAGGTCCAATACAAAGTTACAAAGATGTTTGGGATGAAAATGTTGAGTTTTCAAGCCAAAAACGTGTTGCCGGCGACCTGCAACGAACGGCGTTAGGATTATGTTAGTCGCAGACCATTGGAAACAAATACGGTAAAAGTTGGGACCGTCATGAGCCAATTCATTAGTTGGGACCGGCAGTGACCAAAAGATAATAGTTGGGATTAATAAAAACCAATATACCATAACTAATTAATTGATTATATTACATTTGCGTAAAATATTTGAGTTACCTACTTATTAAATTCTTATAGGCGACTTAAAACATAAAAAGTATAAAAAATGAATAACTTTGGTTTGGTTTTTTTGATTTTGAATCGGTTTTTCCGGTTTAATGCACACCCCAGTTTTGACAGTTCTCATAGCTATGCTAGTTTCTTGCAGAAACACAAAGGCTTGCAGCACATCATCTTCAAATTTACATCATAATCATAATCATAATCATAATGTGAGTGCTTATTGTATCAGTATACATTTTAACCAAATCTTTCTTAATATGCAAACTTACAAATAACACAAATGACTAACCATTTCATTGCAGTATAAAAAAGTGCATCCTATTGATCCTCAACAGACTACAACACATGCAACCATTGCAGCAACATCTGTTTCGAAACAAGCTTCAGGAAGCTGCGGTATGATCAAGCGCCTTCAAGATCTTATCATGGAAGAAAACTATCAACAGAACTCACATTCCGCTATTGTTGAATGCTCGGTTTCAAAGAAAGATTCTGAAAGCTCGAGTACGAAGCGTCTTCAAGATCTTCTCATGGAAGATCAGTCAGGCTCACATTCATTGTGTTCAAGCATTAGTGATCTTAATGATGATGATTTTCAGGTATTGCTGATCATGTTCACATTATTGTGTTGTTATGTATAACCGAACAAACGATCGAACATGAACAACTAAACGAACGGGATTTTCATGTTTGTATTTTCTTGTTCAGAAAATGAATGTTTTCTTGTTGGTTTATGCTTGTTTGTTAAAAGTATAAACGAATGGTTCACAAATGTAAACAAACGAACAAAACGGAAGATGAATGAACGCAAACAAACGTAACTGACCGAAAATCAATTAAAAGTAAATGTGAACATCAATCTATTAGGTCTACAACTATACTAAAATGTAAGGGAATTTAAATTATATAACTATGTAAATGAACGTAAATGGACGAACTTAAACAAACGTAAACTAATGAAGATAATAACCGAACGAACATAAATGAATTTAAATGAACGAACGTAAATGAACGTTTATAACATAAACAAACTTCCTATCGGACGTTTACGAATAATTCATTGAACGTTCGGTTCATTTACAGGCAAAGGGGCGCCTTAGGCATCGTCTTCAAGTAAATATGTTGTAAATACACATTGTCCAATATTTTAAATAAATCATTAGTGTGATAAAGCTAACTATCAATTTTTTTTTTTTGTTTTTTTTTGTAACTTGTTAAATAAAAGGATTTAAACATTTGTGAAGTATACTTTGGACCATCTTTTGATCTGTTCTGTTTCTATTAAACTAACATTTTATTATAACTAAACTCAGGGATATGCAGAAGACCAACCAGAAACATCAGTCACAATGTCAAAATCACAACAATTTTGGAACACTTTAGAAGATGAAAAACAAGAATCCACATGGGATAATCTGCAAATCTCTCAATATTTAAAACAAAATATTAACCCGAGAGACGAGTTTTTATTTTCTGGTGAAAATAGTTATAGGGTGGAACAAGCTGAAATTGTCCAGAAAGTAATATCAAAATTATGCTTCTCAAAATTTGAAGACAATAATGATGACGACGACGACGATGATTCGACGACAGTTGAAATTACAACTGTGTATGAAATGTTATCAAATAAGCCAGGATTAAAATACTCGTTATTAAAAGATGTCATTTTGGATCAACTGTTAATGGCTCTTTCAACTTCAAAGGAACAAGGGGTAACACGCGCGTCGATATCCATAATTTCAAGTATCATTTCGTCGAACCCATCCGTTATTGATGAGATAAAGAAAAAAGGTTTAAACTTGCATGATCTCGCAAACGCTTTGAGGCGAGATGTTTACGAAGCAGCGGTTTTGATTTATTTAATAAACTTATCACCAAACGAGATCAAGAGTCTCGAACTAATGCCAACATTAGTCAAAATCATTTGTTCTTCAAGGTGTAATAAAAGTGGCTTGAAGTCACTTTATGTGACACCTCGATCGGCTTCGCTGATGATTATTCAAACGTTGGTGACTGCTTTTGATCAGTTTGTAAATACTATGCATTTGGCTGCGGTTACTTCACCGAAAGTGATTTCGTGTCTTGTTAATGTTCCAAGAAAGGGGAGTTTGGAAGAAGTTATATCGTTGGCTGCGATTCTTGTGAAGTGTATGAGATTTGATGGAAATTGCAGATGTCATATTTTACAGTTTACGCAAATTTCTACGTTTGTTTCGCTTATATTAAGCAACCACAAGCATGCAATACTTTCAGGACTTGAGTTCTACCATGAGTTATTAAGAATGCCACGGTACGCGTTTTAAACAAATTGGAAAATATTTGATGTTTATATGTTCTAAACATAAAACATGCACATTTTTATTGTTATACTAAGAGTGAACTGCGGTTTTGTCCAAATATGCGGTTTTAGTATAATATTTTCAAATTTGTGATTTTAATCCTTGTGGTTTCATTTCACTTGCAAATTAACCCGAATGTACTAATCCCGTTAAGTCTGGTCGTTAAACCTATAATCGTGTTCTTCATGTGAGGGGCTGTTTTCAGTGGCGAAGTTTGGACTGAGGCACCGGGGGAGCCGAGCTCAAAATGTATACAAAATTTCACAAACGGGGGGGGGGGGGGGGGGGGCTCAAATTTTCGGCCGAAAAAGGCTAAACTTACACTATGTATATAAATTTTCGGCCGTAAACGGGTAAATTTACACTACTGCGCAAAAAAACAGGGTGGCCGGGCCACCCCAGGCCTCAATGAAACTTCGCTAGTGGCTGTTTTGTCCTTTTTTCCCCCAAACACACCCCGGCCTCTCACGTGAGGGAGCTTGCGAATTAGGACTTGGGTTTATTTGGGGAGAAAAAGGACAAAACTGCCCCTCACGTGAGGGGCAAACTGATGGGTATAACGACCCGACTTAACAAGGTTAATGAATTCGGGTTTAATTGCAAGTGAAATGAAACCATTGGGACGAAAATCACAAATTTGAAACTATTGGACTAAAACTGTATATTTGGACAAACCACATGGACGAAAACTGCAGTTTACTCTATACTAAATATTTGTCGATAATATTTACAGGTCATCATCGGTAAGTTTGCTACATAGACTAAGAGAAGAAGGAGGCATTAATATTATGTGTGTTTTATTGCTTGCTATCCAACAAACACAACAAGAACATAAGCTTTTAGCAGCTAGCTTGTTGCTTCAATTGGATGTTTTGGTAAGATTAATATAAGTAACATTTCAGCCTCAAATATTGATAAATGCTGATTTAATCTGTTTGCAAAAAAACATCATTTATTTGAAAAGTTGTAACACGTTACGTCCTTTCCACTAACTAGTGTTAAAAGTTCTGCTAACTTTTTACGAAATGACTAATTTGCCCTTACGCATAAAGACCAAAATAAGAATTTTTTGCAATTTTTTTACTTTTGTTTCTTAGAAGTAAGGGCAAAATTAGGGGTGCGCACAAAACCGAACCGAAATCAATAAAATCAAAAATACCGAACCGAAAAACGCAAACTGAATTAGAAACGACGGTTCGGTTTTGAACTTTAGCAAAAACCGAAATATTGGTTTTGGTTCGGTTTTGTATTTTGTTAAGGACCGAAAAAACCGAACCGAACCGAAATAACCAAAAAAATTGAAATAACCATAGTATGTTAAGCGTAACCATTAAAACGAAATCTACCGACGCCCATTTGCTTAGTTTTAACATATGGTTAATAACAAATACGCCCTGCTTGCGGTGCGCACATATAATGTATATATGTGTGAACCCTTGGGTGGGCAAAAGTAAAATTGCACTAATTTTGACGTTATTTTACTAATCTCGTGAGAATAACGTTAAAAGTGGCGGAAGGTTAATCAGGCATCATGTGGTGGCGTTGATAGCCGAAAGACAACGGTACATGCACCAATCAGCCGGTGTCCCGATGATTGTGTCTTATGTGTCTTATGTCCAAGGCTTGATGCAAAACTACTATCGAGCCGGGGGTCTCACCGGAAGTAGCCTCTCTATCCCTATGGGGTTGAGGTAAGGTTGTCTACATCTTACCCTCCTCAGACCCTACCATAGCTTTGCTATTGGTGGGATATACTGAGTACGATGATGATGATGATGATGTTAATAACAAATATATATGGTTGCTACATATGGTTAATAACTAATAATACCAGTACTTTTAGTTTTGATTTTAATTTTTGATTTTAAATGTATCTTTTATTAGCTTTTAATATTTGAAGCCAAAATAATCAATATTCTATTAATCATTAGTTTAAAGAAAAAAAATATCATGCCCAATTTCAATATCTTGGGTCAAGTTTTTTTTTTTCCCAAAATGTTTTGGCTCGATTAGCAAAACCGAAGAAACCGCATCCAAAACCGAACTGAACCCAAAAACTAAAACCAAAAACCAAAAAAAAAAAACCGAAACCTAATGGTTTAAAAAATCATAAACCGAAAGTTTGGTTTTTGGTTCGGTTTTAGTAAAAAAACCGTACCAAACCGCACCACGCACACCCCTGGGCAAAATAGTCATTTTGTAAAAGTTAACTGATTTTTAGCACTGGTTAGTGGAAATGACGTAATGTGTTACAACTTTTTGAATAAATTATGTTTTTTCTGTAATTAACGTAGTTTATGGTCGCAACGACACAACCTAGGTGGCTAGGTTGGTATTTATATATCTAAAGGACGAAAAGTGTAATTAATACGGTTCCATACTTCCATATATAACTTTGCCAAAATTTATTTTTAGCCCTTGGATTTACATAAATTACATTTCAACCCAATAATATTGATTTGTCAACTAATGCAGTTATATGATAAACACTTTCAGGAAGAATCAGCTGATAACATTTTGAACAGGGAAGTGGCCATTCAGACTCTCATGGAGTCGGTAACGTGTGAAGAAAACCCGAATGCACAAGAATTAGCAGCATTTGTATTATCGAATATTGGTGGAACTTATGCATGGACCGGAGAACCGTACACAATAGCTTGGTTGGTAAAGAAGGCTGGTTTGAATTCTATATTACACAAGAATACTGTCAAAAACATTGACTGGTCAGATGATATGCTGCAGGTAAGATATAGTTGACTTTTTTGGTCAAATGTATTACTTTCCATATTCAACTTTTGAGAAGAAACTTTTATATATTCCAATAGTTTTATGACTTTATCATAAGAGTAAACTGCGGTTTTCGTCCCCGTGGTTTGTCCAAATCTGCGACTGTAGTCCAATAGTTTCAAATTTGCAATTTTCGTCTCTGTGGTTTCATTTCACTTGCAATTAAATTCGATCCCACTAACCCCGTTAAGTCTGGCCGCTAAACCCATCAGCATGCTCCTCACATGGGGGGCAGTTTTGTCATTTTTCTTCCCAAATAAACCGTAGACCTAATTCGCAAGCCCCTCACGTGAGGGGTTGGGGTGTATTTGTGAAAAAAAAAGGATAAAACTGCACCTCGTGTGAGAGGGGCACGCTGATGGCTTTAACAGCCAGACTTAACGGGGCTAGTGAGCGGGTCTAATTGCATGTGAAACGAAACCACAGGGACGAAAATCACAAATTTGAAACTATTGGACTAAAATCGCAGTTTTGGACAAACCACATGGACGAAAATCGCAGTTTACTACTTTACTCTTATCAAAACATTCCATTTCTGTAAAATATTTACAATTTTTTTTGGAGTTTCAACAATATTAATTTTTGAGATGAAAAATTGTTTCTTTGACCATGAAAGTCAAAGTTTACCTTTGCTTGTGGCTACATATAAATAAACTTAGCATCATTATGAGCATGTAGGAAAATGGAACCGAAACATGGAGCGGGAAAGTTGCCCGGCACATAATAAAACTTAGGAATCCGGTTTTCTACACTTTGAAAAACGGATTACAATGCAAAAACAAAAGAGTCTCACGAGACTGCCTCACGACAATTGCATGGATCGGTTGTGAGATCGTTAAGGCTCCTGATGATGTAAGATGTTTAGCTTGTGACATATTGTTAAGTACAATTGAACAATATGTGCATCCTGGAATGGAACTTGAAGAAAGACTGTTAGCATGTTTATGCATGTATAACTACACTTTTGGTAGAGGTAATTAATATTTTTTATATTACAATTAATATTAATTATATAGATTTGGTAATGTTTATTAACATGCAATGTAGGCATGCATAAACTAACACAACTTTCGGAGGGTGTACGAGAGTCACTCAGACGCCTTTCGAGCATAACATGGATGGCAGAAGAATTGTTGAAAGTTGCAGATTATTATATGCCAAATAAATGGGTATTTTTTTATTTTTTTAAAATTTATTTTTGTGTTATTATAGGTTAATTACTTAAATTACTGAACTGGTCTTTTGATTTACAGAGAATATCTTGTGTTCACACACAAGTTTTGGAGGCAAATTACAGTGGAAGTGGTGCTGTAAATTCACTTATTTACTATAGGGGATATCTATTTAGTGGATACTCAAATGGGTCAATTAAGGTTGCATATATAGTCAACAAAAGTCAACTACAAATATTTTCTTAATTAGCAATATTTTGATAATATTATCAAATTGTGTTATTATTATGATATGGTAGGTTTGGGACATCAAGGGACAAACAACAAATCTTATAGCAGATATTAAAGACCACAAAATGGCGGTAACATGTTTTGCGCTTTTGGAACCCGGGAATTACCTTTTGAGTGGATCCACCGACAAAACAATTCGGGTATAAACGGCTCTTTTAAATATTGTGTTAGAGCATTCTCAGCAACTCCTCTAAAAGTTTTGTGAGAGAAATCTCTAAAAAAGTAATTGGTTGTAGACGAGAGAAAATTTAAAGAGATGATAAATTGAGTAAATTTGGACTCTGTTTTTTTTTAATATATTTGAAAGTGGTTGTGAGTGGAGGAGAGAGAAAAGATATTTATAAAAATGTGAAAAAATATTATTTAATTGTATATGAGAGAGAAAATGTAGTATTTTTTAGTGTAATTATAGAGATATAAATAAATAAGCTGTTGTGAATGCTCTTAGTTAAATCATTGGTTTGTTATTGATATAACAGAAATATTTTGCTAACTGCAGATTTGGCAAATGTTTAAAAGAAAAATGAAATGCGTGGAAGTAATTACGACCAAAGACTCGATACAGAGTCTTGAGACTTGTGGTGAAATGATTTATGCGGTTACACAGAGTCATAAAATGAAGGTAAGTATGGGTTATAAAGTGATTATGTGAGTTTGAATAATAAGATTTAAACACGGTTAACATTACGTAGGTGATTGATTCATCAAGAAAAGTGAAGGATGTTATCAAGAACAAGAATGTTAAATGCATAAAGGCCACTCTTGGGAAAGTTTACATAGGCTGCATGGACTCAAACATACAGGTTTTAAATCTTTTATAACTTAACTACTTAAGCAATCATTATACTTCGAAAAAGAACAGTTCACTTTATTTATATATGTTATAGGAATTAATAATCGGAAACAATCGACAACAAGAAATCAAAGCTTCGTTGAAGAGCTGGAGAATGCAAAGCAAGCCTATCAATTCATTGGCACTTTACAAAGACTGGTTATATAATGCAAGTACATCTATTGATGGATCAAGAATTAAGGTTTGGATTAAGTTAATAATATGATTAATTAGTATAATACTATATGGACATAGAGGTGCACAAAAAACCCGAACTTGGAACCGGACCCGAAAAAAAATCCGGAATCGGGATTTTAATACCTGAACCCGTACCCGACCATACCTGTTGGGTACGGATAGGGTATGCATTTTGGTATCAAAACCCGTACCCGGAACCAGACCCGATTTGTACCCGGTAATACCCGAAAACCGAAACCGCTTGGTTTTTCTAATACCGAAACCGGGTATCTCAAATACCCGATCTATACCCGAAATTACACGAAAAATACCTGGAAAATACCCGAAAAATACCTGGAAAATACCCGAAAAATACCCCTAAACACTGCAACCCTTAAAAAAGTTACGATCTAAACCCGGAAAAAAGCACGAAAAAATCCGAAAATATGTTTTTTCAATACCTGGAAATAGGGTACTAAAATACCTGGTTTTAGAATACCCGTTTCTATACCCGACCTAAACCCGATGCATAGGGTATGATTTTTAGAGACGATACCCGGACCCGAACCCGACCTGAGTATTGCTAATACCTGATTTTCCAATACCCGGTCATGCCCGAACCCGATTCCATACCCGAAACCGGTTATGTGAAAAAACTCAATTTGTGCACCTCTATATGGACATGTTAAATAGTATGTTACTAACTAAATAATGAAATGCAGGATTGGAGAAAACAAAGCAAGGCACAAATGTCTATAACACCAGAAAAAAGAACAAATGTTGTAGCAATGAGCATAGTTGAAGACTTTATATACTTTACCACTAGTGGTTCATCAAGCAATCTTGAGGTGCATGATTAGTGATTACCTTTAATTTTTTTTAAAAAAATTAGTATTTTTTTTATATTATTGTCAACCTTTTATAACTTTGGCTCTTATAATTAACAGATTTGGTTAAGAGGTACACACCATAAAGTTGGAAGGTTATCAGCAGGCAGCAAGATAACAAGCATGCTTACAGCCAATGATATGATCTTATGTGGTACCGAGTCAGGGTTAATCAAGGTAATATTTTTTTTAGTTAATTGGATTAATTGATTTATTTAAAAGAGCAAACCGCATGAAAATACGATACACAATTCACATTTTACCGCGTATGCGCAACATATTTCTTTGAACCGTTTAATATAACTTGAAAGTACAATAAGTATGTTGTATCGAACGGTTGCGGTAAAAAATGAAAATAGTTTCATTTTTTCCATTTAAATTAAGGATTCTTACTTTCTCTATTTTGCATGATTAACAGGGTTGGATTCCTCTTTAATGGCATGGTTGAGTGCATATTATGGGGTAAATATATATATATATATGAAAGGAAAACTGGGATACACATATAAATATATATATGTATATGTACATGAGTTGCATAGTGTATATCTCAACACAATGGCCATTTCCCAAATTTTTCATACAATAAGAAACTTGGAGAGGTGGGCCATGACAGATGATTGCATCTGGCTATTGTGGTCATAGGTGATCTATTATTTGTATTTATATTTAGTATATTGTATTTTACTACATGTAATTAAGGTAACAATTGGTATGAGCTTAAGCCTATAAAAATAAATTAAAAAGACATACAGGAATAAATCTTCAAGTGGGTTTGGGCTACTGGGCTAGTGAATATGGTTGGGCTCTTGTCATGTTGTAAGTTGTAACTTCCTGATTCTCAAAAACATTAATAATAATAATAATAATAATAATAATAATAATAATAATAATAATAATAATAATTGTACATATTGTATCAATATCATGTTTGGTATTTAATATTAATGACAATTTCAAATGAATAAGAGAAATCAAACATTTAATTATACATTATATTATTAAAATGAGGTTAAAAAATTTAAAAATAAAATGTATTTAGATAATAACTTTAAAATAAATTAATTGCCATTTTCATTTTTGAAAGAAAATAAAGACATTAATTAATTTGAGTACTGATTTCATTTGCTTGTCGAAACCAATTTCTAGTTTTGGAACATTGGTTTAGACAAAAGTAAAACTAGAGTGTGTGAGTTTTCCGTTTTTAAAATAGGTTACGTATTAAGGAAGGACAAGTGAGCCCGATTCGAGGGGAGCTCAAACCTAAGTGACAACTTAAACTTTATATATTATATCAAACTAATACATGTAATTACATACGCTATACATAGATATAAGCTAGTTAAGCTCGAGCGTAGGAGCACTCAAAGTCGTCTCGACTGATTTTGATCACCATATGAAAAACCAACCTTGTAATTATGAAGGAAACGACATGTAAGATATACAAGTTAATGCAACTTGATAAAACGTAACAATTTTATCATTGTAAGTAGACATGGAAGGAAACCCACACTAAGTGTAAGCATGCGTTGATTTACACTACAACTTGGCATGAATGACACCATTTGAAAGTTGATCACATTTGAGAGATTGTTCAAATAAGTCCTCATTTATTTGATAACCATTAATACTTAGGTTCTCTTATTCAACCATGCATGTTTACTTTGAGCTCTAGCTTCCCTTATAAATAGACAACTTTCAAGATTAGCATTTCATCAAGCCCTTGATTTTAAGAACAAATATACATCAAATGGCTAACAAATCAATCATCTTAATCACCGTTTTGAGGTCATCAACATTTAGGATTTAGTTCTTATCGTCATTGACCCATTTATCATTAACCATATCATTGATATTATTCATGAAAACTTAGAACTGATAATCAGTTAGATCATCATTCAGTTGTGCCAATCGTTTTAATTCTGATAATCAGCAAAGCCAAATATCTAGTCATTTGGTTATTTATTTGATACAAAAAGATTTTCAAATAGGTTTAATTACTTGTCCAACTTGCTTCACAACCTGAACCCATGAGATTGGTTCTCTCTCTAACAATGTTTTACAATCAAAAAGTAATTGTGTTTAACAATCAAATCATTCAAACTATTTGACATCGTCTGTCCGCCTAGTTTCTTAATTAATAAGTCACGAGTCAATTGAAGACGACATTACTTACTCGTACTATTTATAGGTATTTAAGTTTTATAAATACTTGTTTTTGATTAGAGCATGACATCTACATCACCAGCCGTAGCTTACGATTGTCAACTTTGAGTTACGACCCTTACGTGGTTCTGAATAGCTAGCAAGGGCCTTAAGCTACGGCCAGACCAAGAGTCGTTCCGATCCCCAGGGTGCTTGCCTTTATCTATAACTTGATTATTCTCCATCTTGAAGACTTTGAAACAACTCCTTTAAGCTCCGAGCACCTACACACATAAAACCAATCAAAATAATCGTGTTCGATATACACAAACAACTATAATACACAACTATAATACACAAACAACTATAATACACAATCTAAAAATCGATTCTTTTACTCACTCATCGAAACCCATTCGTTAACCAATTTAAAGATAAGGGCCCAAGCAAAATAATAATAACAGCCAAACAGGAAGTTAGAAAACACGTCAATGTATAATGAAACTTAGTTTTAAGCATTGATATAAACAGGAAGTGTTTCAACATTTTCGTACGAGAGCTCAAAGTCGTCTCGACTCACTAACACCATATGACAAACCACTCTTTACATATTGAAAGGTCATAGCGGTGCAACCTTGTAATTATGAAGGAAAAACACAAGATAATTAACAAGTTAATGCTAGTTGACAAAATACAACAGTTTTTATCACCGTAAGTAAACAAGAAAATGAAACCTCACAATTAGTGTATAGCACGCGCTGATTTACACTAAAACTTGGCATGACAACATTTGAAAGTCGACCACATTTGAGAGATTGATTCACAAAAGTCATCATCTATTTGATAATCATTAATACTTTGAGCTTTAATTTCCCTTATAATTAGGCAACTTTCCAAATTAACACCTCATCAAGCCCTTAATTGTAAGAATAATTAACATCAAATAGCAAACAAATCTATCACATTAATCACCATTTTGGTCGTTGTTTTAGGGTTTTAACCCTCGAATATGTCTAATCTTCATTTTAGGGTTATAGTGATTTGGAGTGTTTTCAATCTTTAGCCTATTTTTCTAACTAAGTCTTGTATCAATTTATCTGAATTCTTTCTGTGTTTTGTTGAAAAGTTTTTATTTATTTATTTTGAGTATTCGATATCTCGTTTAAATTTGTATTTGGGTACACATTCTTAATTTTGGGTTGGGTGAGCTTTTAAAATTTTCTTATTTGCTATTTATTTGTTGAAAATCAAAAAGTGATTGGTAAAGTAAATCAAAAAGCTTCAAAATGGAGCTTTTCAAAAGTTGTTTTTTGCTTTTCAAAAAGCATATAAGTAAAAAAAACAAAAATATAAGCTTCTCCAAACACCCCCTTAGGTTTTCTGAAAAGTTTGGACCACACTTTTAAGCATATGTGAAGATTTGTGTACTATGTCAACGTCTATCTAGTGTACTCAATAATCTTTGGACAAAAGTTAAACATAAGATTATCTTCATCTTAAACTAGACTACTGTTTATAAAATAATAAGTTAGTTAGCCCAAATTAGACAACAGTTAAGATGAAGAAAAAGAGTGAAACAAGATATTAGATTATTATGGTGGTCCACGACATGTCTCTATCTCTGTAAAAAACGGTATAAAGATATATGGTGACCTAAATACCTAATATAATGATGTATTGAGTCATTTTGAATATTTGGCTAAATCCTGATATAAATGTTGTGCTCTAATAAGAAAAAAAGTAATTAATATCTTAATCACCTATAACTAGTATTGAACGGTCGTCTACACAAGGAATAAATGGAAAATGCTGCGTCAGTTAATTGTTCACTAATAATTATACTAAGGCGGGCATTCATGTCAAGCGGTTCGAAAGATTGAATTGTTTAATTGAAAAGGAAAGGAACTGATTTGTAAATATCTGATTAACAAGAATAACACACTTTAGGTTTTAGGAATGCAACAAACTGATTAACTATGTCCTCTAACTAATGGATGATCACATAGACATGACCAGTTCATTAGGATTGATCAATAACTATTATACACTGAAATTTTATTATGTTGATTCTCATAAAATTTATCTGATAAATTGACAAAATTGAATACTTATCTAAATACTTACCAGTTATTAGTATAAAACTTAACATAAGCCAATGATCGATGATAACAGTTCATATGAAAAACCAGCCTTGTAATTATTTCAGGAAACTACATGTAAGATAAACAAGTTAATGCAACTTGATAAAACATAACAATTTTATCATTGTAAGTACTAAGTAGACAAGGAAGGAAACCCCACACTAAGTGTATAGCATGAGTTGATTTACACTACAATTTGGCATGAAAACTTCGAAAGTCGAACAAGTCGAGAGGTTGATTCACAAAAGTCCTCATTTATTTGATAACCATTAATACTTTGAGCTCTAACTTCCCTTGCAATTAGACAACTTTCAAGATAAACATTCCATTAAGCCCTTGATTGTGAGAACAAATATACATCAAATGCCAAACACATCTATCATCTTAAACGGGTTGTTTATCTTAAACAGTTAGCCAAATGTTTATTAGAGATTACGTGATCTCTAACATAAAGATTTTAAGGGATTACATGATCCCTATTATATACAAGATAGAAAATAAAAGCAACTCAGACCGAGTACACATGTGTTTGGATCCAAACATAACTGAACAAAGCGGTATGCTAGAATCTAGCAGTTCTCTACTGGGCAACAGCTCCCATGAGAACTTTTGAATTGTGTGTGTAAGACAGTGGTACAAAAATCCCGGGAATAGCAGACATTCCGGTGAGCTTGTACAGAAAACTATCTTGTCGTTCAGTCAAAGGTTTATTAAATGTTTTTAGAGTCAACGATTCACGAGCACATCATTGACGTATTTCCCCCCACATTTCAGGGAAACAGATTAGTGCAGGTAGCAAGGAATTATAGCCTTTCATGGAGTTAGATGCTCACAAGTTAGAGATGACGCAGATTTAAATTATTAAAATATTGTAAACATGATTTAAATATGATTTGTAAAATTAAACAAGGTTTATAACTCAAACACTCAGGTATTTACTATTTGAGAAGCTTTCAAAATAAAGTAATATTCTATTATAAATAAAGACTTCCGCTAAATAACCTGCAACTCTGGTATATTTACAAAACATATACCAATTGTGATCACACGCCTAGGCCCTAAGTCAGGGTGTGACAGTTCTGATAATCAGCAAAGCCAAATATTTTATCGTTTGGTTATTTATTTGATACAAAAAGATTTCCAAATAAGTTTAACTACTTGTCCAACTTGCTTCGCAACCTGGACCCATGAGATTGGTTCTCTCTCTAATACTATTTTACAATCAAAAGGTGATCGTGTTTAACAATCAAATCATTCAAATTGCTTAACAATCAAATCTATCCTCTTAACCACCGTTTTGGTCGTTGTTTTAGCAGCGACACAAGGTGAAGCTCAACTGCTTCCACCGGTTTCACCTCTTACCGCTGTGTTTAACGTAAGTGGAATTGTGTCTTGTTCGGTCAATGGCACAACCGCGGCCCCTCCTTTCCCAAGTAAGAACGCATTCCAAATTTATAGTTCTTACTCTTGTCACAATCTTTAAGAACTTAATTTTACGGTTTGCATGTGTACCAAAAATAAAAGGAAACTATGGAATAATATTGAATTAAAGTTATATAAGTACAACAATGTTATTGTACAAGTAAGAATTCAAAATGAATACACGTATGTGATTTCTATATATTTCCTTGTTCACAGATGCTCTAGTCCAATTAGCATGTTTGGGAGTTCCGATAGCCTCGAGCATAACGAATGGAACGGGAGCATTCAGCATCATTGTCACTCAGACTCAAGCTGTTCTCGCCACCCTTTTATCATCTTGTAGGGCTGTTGTTGCAACACCACTCGCGAATTGTAACGCAAATCTACCTTTAAACGGCACTCTTCAAGCGCCGTTACAATTCGTGGGGAACACTGTTCGTGGAGCTTTGAACATTACGAACTTAGTCCCAACTTCATTTCAACGTGTTGGAATTTAATTATTCCAGCGGTTCTATATCATGTATGAATAAAGAACTATAATAAAAGTGTTACGAGTTTTTATAAGTTTTTATTGTTTCGGCCCACGACTCTTAACTTCTTGTTACCTGATCACAATAAAGTGTTAAAATTATTTATAAGATGTGATGGAAGTATGAACTATATAGATGATGGAATGATTATGATCTTACTTGAGAAGGGTTTCGGTGGGTTCAGTTGTGGATTTTAAACAAATAATCTAGGTGGACCATAGGATCTTGAACAAATAAACTGAATTGCTCGGACCCAATACATATAATTTTTTGTTGGTTTTTTTTTCGGAAAAATTGCACTGTATGAGCGAAAAATAAGAGATTTGTCGTTAAAAAAATCATGGACATGAAATATGGATATATAAAAGTTTGGATCAACGGCCGTGACATATTATAAACATAGTTACTGTTTCAAAGTTTAAGTAACCCTTCATGCTTACTGATATTAATCATGGTTTTGTAAGAGGACACACCTTATAACCTCCGATTAACTAAGAACATGGGTTTATTCATATACACCTTATAGTTTCAAAATTAACTTGAAAATAAGACTTTATGAAAGCCACAACGTAAACAGCCAACTGATCTATATGCGAAGAAACAATAATCGCTAACCCACGTTAATCATAAGCAGGCAAATATATATAACCAAAAGTTTGGACCACACTTTTAAGCATGAAGACGTGATCAGTACCTAGCTTCTCACCTATGGACTCAAGAATCGGCCAAGATTATAAAAATAGTTTGATAACATGAAAAATTTGTATATAAGATGGTCTTTAGCCTAATGGTATGAAAGTGTTATATATAATCAAGTGTTCAAATCTCGTATGATGTATTTGTCGAATCAAATACCATGGTCTAATAATTAAACATTCTGACTAGTTGATAATTTTACTATTAGTTGGGAATTTTGTGAAAGGTTTCTGTAAAAAGTTTCATTAACGAGTAAGATGTGATGGAAGTATGAACTATACAGATCGATGGAATGATTATGATCTTACTTGAGAAGGGTCTCGGTGGGTTCAGTTGCGGATTTTAAACAAATAATCTGGGTGGACCATAGGATCTTGATCAAATAATCTGAATTGTTCGGACTCAATACATATAACTTTTTGTTGATTTTTTTTGGAAAAATTGCACTGCTGAGCGAAAAAACTGTATGGACTAAGGCCCGGCGTGGCCCAAGTTGAGAACCAACACTAAGTGGGTCTGTGACACTAACAGTGCCGCGATTGAGACGATAGATTTTATTTTAACCAATTTAAAAAAGCTATTCTACATATAACTTGGGTTATGCCTTTGTTACATACTTACGAAAGCATGTAATATGCAATTATGTTGCAATTGTTTCGATCTACTATATGTTTATCTTTATAGAGATGAGCTAGTGACAGTGGCGGATCGAAGACCAGCCCAGTGGGGGTTAGTCGCTCACTCAGATTTAGTAAGCCTATGTATTGTATTTCTTCCAGCCCAATAAAGTGATAAGCAATCCCATTCTTACTTTTTTTTTTGGAATGATCGATTAAAAAAGATGTTAATTGTTATACGAACAAGACATGCATGCAGACGATTCATGAATATCAAGTTCATTTAGAGAATTAGTTTTACCCGTTGGAATATATAGCATGGTGTCAGATTTTTCCAGCTATGAAGATGTTAATGACAAATTTGCGTAATCGAATTGGCAAGGACTTTTTGAATGCTTGTGCAATTTGTATCATCGAAAAGAAGCATTTCAAATTAAACTGTAATTGATCGTTTTCAAACAATGAAATCACATATAGAACGATTATAATATATATTTTGTTTTGCTATATTTAATGTAGTTTGCTTTATATTTTCATGTAGTTCATTTTTATTTATTGATTGTTTTCCCCCACTAAGTTAAATGTCTAGTGAAGCTCGAGCGTAGGAGTGCTCGATGTCATCTCGGCACATCAACACCATATGACAAACCGTTCTTAACTATCGAAAGGTCATGCTAGTGCAATCTTGTAATTATGAAGGAAAAATACATGTTAATAATTAATATAAACAAACCCTACTAGATGACAAAACACAACATTTTTATCATTGTAAGTAGACAAGAAAATAAAACCTCACAATAAGTGTATAGCATGCGTTTATTTACACTATAACTTGGCGTGGCAACATTTGAAAAGTCGATCACATTTGAAAGATTTATTCACAAAAGTCCTTATTTATTTGATAACCATTAATACTTTAAGCTCTAACTTCCCTTATAATTAGACAGCTTTCAAGATTAACATTTCATCTAGCCCTTAACTGTGAGAACAAATATACATCAAATGGCAAACAAATCTATCATCTTAATCAGCATTTTGGTCGTTGTTTTTGGGTTTAAACCCTCCAATTTGTCTAATCTTCGTTTTAGGGTTCTATAGATTTGGAGCGTTTTCAATCTTATATATGGTTATTTCTCAGACAGTTCATATGATTTCTTTGAAAAAAAGTTACATATAAGATCTTCATCCTAAAGTATACTACTGTTTGTTGGAAGTTTTAAGTGTGTGAATGAGGGAAGTGATAAATGTTTGTCCCGCATCGGATTGGGAACAAAATTATGAATGGTTTACAAGGTAGAGCTCTTACATCCATTGGAATTCTCTGTGACATGTTTTACCACAAGTTCTACGCGCGCGCAGGGGGCTGCAAATTTGGGTTTCTGGACTAGAAATCCATTGAACTCGTGCGTGCCCGCGGGTCCGCGAATGCAACTCCGAAAACCCGAGCCCGCATGAGACAGTTTTTTGAATTCGTTTTGAATTTGAAATTCAAAAGTTGAAACTGAATTGGTCAATATTATTAATAATCATTATGTTAATGATTATTATTTTCTGTTTTATAATCTGCACACTTCATCTTCTTCCTCTCTACTGCAGCAATATGATTTCGTTTTCGTTTTCAGGCAAGTGATCGAGTCCGGCAGAGCACCGATTCTGTTTCGAACGTTTTCGTTTTCAGGCAAGTGATCGAGTCCGGCAGAGCACCGATTCTGTTTCGAACAGAAGTACCCTGGAAATAGACCGCGAATCTGTTTAAGAGAATTGTGTTAAACACAAGCCCAGTTTACTGTGTCGATTATTTCTTTATTTCTGGTTATTATTAATACAAGATTTCCAACGAACTTAAACAGATTACTTATTATTATTCTTGTATTTTCGTTTTCAGAATGGAATCCTAAGCCATGAGTACTGCCATTTCTGCCATCGTGACTACCGCTGTTGCTGTCACAACCGGTTTGGTTGCTCCGCTGCCTGCTGCAGTCACGTCTCATGCTAAGAAACCGGAAAAGTTCACCGATGTTAATTTCAAACAGTGGCAACAAAAGATGTTCTTTTATTTGACCACTTTGAACCTTGCGAGGTTCTTGACTGAAACCGTTCCCCAAGTTGATGAAGGGGCAACGGATGCGCTGTCGGTAAGCGCAGTTCACGCTTGGAATCATTCGAATTTCTTGTGCCGGAACTATGTCTTGAATGGCATGGTGAATGCACTTTATAACGTGTATTGTAAGGCCAAGACTGCCAAAGAATTATTAGAATTATTATGGGATTCGTTGGACCGCAAATACAAAACCGAAGATGCCGGTACTAAGAAATTCGTGGTGGCTAAGTTCTTGGACTTTAAAATGATAGACTCAAAAACTGTTATGAGTCAAGTCCAAGATTTGCAACTTATTCTACATGATATTCATGTGGAAGGGATGTCGCTTAGTGAGACATTCCAAGTTGCTTGTATTATTGAAAAGCTACCACCAAGTTGGGTCGATTTCATAAACTATCTCAAGCATAAGCGAAAGGAGATAACCATTGAAGATCTTGTTGTTCGTCTTCGTATTGAAGAAGATAACAAAATTGCACTAAGAAGAATTGACGGTCCCGGAACAACAAAGGCCAATGTTGTTGAACGTGGCCAATCTTCAAAGGGTAAAAATGGTGGAAAGAAAAATCATGGAAAAGGCTTCAACCTTGGTCCTATGGGGGAGTTGGGAAGAAAAAGAAGTTCCAAGGAACTTGCTATAATTGTGGAAAACAAGGCCATAGGGCCAATGAGTGCAAGCTTCCAAAGAAAGAAAATGCTCGACAAGTTAACATGGTTCGTGAGGTTGAGAACCTTGTTGCGGTGGTCACGGACCTCTCGATTATGGTCACCGAAGTTAACTTGGTTGGGCAATAACAAAGATTGGTGGGTCGATACGGGGGCTACCCGTCATGTGTGCTTTGACAAAAGTCTCTTTAGCACTTTCAAAGAGGTGACTAATGGAGAAAAGGTGTTTATGGGAAACTCCGCTACGGCCGAAGTCAAAGGTGAGGGGAATGTGGTTTTGAATATGACTTCGGGAAAGGAACTTACTTTGTCAAATGTGTTGTATGTTCCCGAAATTCGTAAGAATCTTGTGTCGGGGTGGCAGTTGAATAAGCTTGGTTTCAAAATGGTGATTGAGTCCGATAATGTCGTGTTGACCAAAAATGGTGTGTATGTTGTTAAGGGCTATGCCCTAAATGGTATGTTCAAGATGAATGTAACCGTGTTTAATGAAATGAATGAGAATGCTACTAGTTCTACTTATATGCTTGAGTCTTCTAATGTTTGGCATGGTAGACTAGGCCATGTTAATTTTAATTCCATTCGGCGTTTGATTAAACTTAATTGCATACCAACATTCGATATCGACTCAAATAATAAATGTGAAACTTGCGTCGAAGCAAAACAAACGAGATCGTCATTCAAAAAGATTGAACGATTTACCGAACCCCTCGAAATGATTCACACCGATGTGTGTAATCTAAAAGCAATTCCTACTCGTGGTGGGAACAAGTACTTCATCACGTTCATTGATGATAGTACAAGATATTGCTATGTTTACTTACTTAAGAGTAAGGACGAGGCTATTGATAAGTTTATCTTATTTAAAGCCGAAGTTGAGAGTCAACTAAATCGAAAAATTAAAAGAGTAAGGAGTGACCGAGGAGGTGAATATGTTTCACCTTTTATTGACTTGTGTGAAAAAAAAGGAATCATACATGAAGTCACGCCTCTTTACTCCCCTCAATCAAATGGCATAGCGGAACGTAAGAACTGAACCTTGAAAGAAATGATGAATACCATGATGATAAGTTCTGGGGTAAGCCCGGACATGTGGGGGGAAGCAATCTTATCGGCTAATTATGTCTTAAACATGATACCGAATAAGAAGAAAGATCTAACTCCATATGAGTTATGGACGAGAATTAAACCACCATATAAATACTTGCGAGTGTGGGGGTGCCTAGCCAAGGTAGTGGTGACTCCACCAAAACGCCTACTAATAGGACCCAAAACCGTGGATTGTGTATTTATAGGATATACCCTTTGCGGTGGTGCATATAGATTTCTTGTGCATGATTCCAAGAATCCTGGAATAAACAATGGCACCATAATAGAATCAACGGATGCATCATGGTTTGAATATAAGTTCCCGTGTTTGGATAAAGGAAAACCGAGCTATTCTAGACCGGTTGAGGAAAGTATTCAAAACGAGAGTACTGGAGATGAACCTCGGGAACAATCTGAGACAGAGGAGGTTGAAATCAGAAAAAGTAAACGGAAAAGGACTGAAAAATCCTTCGGGCCTGATTTCCCTACCTACATGGTAGAAGAGGAACCTCAAACGTATCAACAAGCGGTGAACTCCGCTGAAGGACCTCAGTGGAGGGAGGCCATCAAATGTGAGATAGATTCTATCATACAAAATCATACGTGGGAACTAGTGGATCTTCCTCAAGAGTGTAAACCACTAGGATATCGATGGATCTTTAAGAAGAAGATGAAACCTGATGGCACCATCGATAAGTATAAGGCAAGGTTGGTGATCAAAGGATATAAACAACGAGAAGGTTTAGATTACTTTGACACGTATTCGCCGGTTACACGAATACCATTTATAAGGTTGGTGTTTGCTCATTGCCGCCATTAGAAACTTGTAAGTTCACCAAATGGATGTAAAAACGGCTTTCTTGAATGGAAATCTAGAGGAAGAGATTTACATGGAATAACCCAAAGGCTTCATAGCCGCTGGGAAAGAAAAGAAAGTATGTAAACTTGTGAAATCCTTGTATAGATTGAAACAAGCTCCTAAACAATGGCACCAAAAGTTTGATCATGTCAGGCATGATATTGGGTTCAAAATCAATGAATGTGACAAATGTGTATACGTGAAGGACACATCCGATGGATATGTCATTTTGTGTCTATACGTAGATGATATGCTCATTGCTGGAAGTGATGACAAAATCATAACATCCACAAAGAACATGCTAAAAGCAAGATTTGACATAAAGGACATTGGTTTTGCGGATGTGATTTTGGGAGTTAAAATCACACGAACCCAAAATGGACTTGTTTTAAGTCAATCCCATTACGTGAGCAAAATCCTTGAGAAGCTTAATGCGAATGACTCTAACGTAGCTAGAACTCACATTGACACAAATCAACATCTATCTAAGAATAGAGGTGAACCCGTTAACCAGTTGGAATACATAAGAATTATTGGCAGTTTGATGTATCTTATGAGTTGCACTATACCCAACTTATCATATGCTGTGAGAAAGCTAAGTAGATACACAAGCAACCCAAGTTCAAGTTATTGGAACTGTGTGATTTGGTTGCTTCGGTACCTAAGATATACTAGAGAATACGGGTTACATTATAACAGATATCCAGCAGTTATCGAAGGACACTGTGATGCAAATTGGATATCTGACACGAATCATTCCAGAGCAACAAGTGGGTATGTATTCACACTTGGAGGTGCTGCTATATCGTGGAAATCGTCTAAACAAACGGTTATAGCTAGATCCACGATGGAATCAGAATTCATCGCCCTAGATAAAGCGGGCGAAGAGGCAGAATGGTTACGATAATTTATTGAGGATATACCAAGATAGCCTAAGCCGGCATCGGCCATCTGTATATATTGTGATAACCAATCGGCAATTGGCAGAGCTCATAGCACAATGTATAATGGTAAGAATAGACATATTAGATATAGACATAATAAGGTACGACAACTAATATCTACTGGAATTATCATTGTTGACTACGTGAAGTCAAAGGATAATATTGCGGATCCTCTAACAAAAGGCCTAAGTAAAGAGTTAGTTCAGAAGTCGTCCATGGGAATGGGACTGAAGCCCTTGAAAAATTAAAGTTCATGTGAAGGAAACCTAACTCAATAGGAAAACCTAATTGTATGAATTAGTGCGGTCACTGTGGGGGGATAACCCTACAATTTTAAGAGGGAGATTACCACGTAGTAAGGTAACCTTCCTAGTCCATTCCTAAAGTGACTAGTGTGAGGCTAAGCATATGGCTTTTAATGATTCGACCAAGGTAGTCGTCATACATGGTGAATCACCTATGTGAGAGAGAAGTGGGGTCGCTTCGAAGGGTGTTGTTGGGCACAATACTTAATAGCTCTTGCAGAACCAGGAGCATGTTCATGACCATAACGAACATAACTATGAGGACTTGACTTTGTCTAGGAGAGTCTTGTGTGAAATGTATTGTCGTCTACACAAACGGCAGACGAGTTCAAAGACATCATTGTCTACTCAAAGCCAGTGGGCTAAGTATGCTTCATAAGCAAAGGTTCAAAGGATAACACCTACCTATTGTATGCAAGATTAAACTGCTGAAATATAATCGGAATAATGTTGTTTCAACCTCCATTCATGTGGGGGATTGTTGGAAGTTTTAAGTGTGTGAATGAAGGAAGTGGCAAATGTGTGTCCCACATCGGATTGGGAACAAAATTATGAATGGTTTATAAGGTAGAGCCCTTACACCCATTTGAATTCTTTGTGACATGTTTTACCACAAGTTCTACGCGCGCGCAGGGGGTGCAAATTTGGGTTTCTGGACTAGAAACCCATCGAACGCGTGCGTGCCCGCACGTTCCGCGGACACGAAAGCAACTCCGAAAACCCGAGCCCGCGTGAGACAGTTTTTTGGATTCGTTTTGAATTTGAAACTGAATTGGTCACTATTATTAATAATCATTATGATAATGATTATTAATTTCTGTTTTATAATCTGCACTAATGATCATTAAAGTGATATTATTTCAATTTAATAGTCATTAACAGGTGTGATTATGATTCTTGAGTATAAATACCAAGACCAGCCATTCATTTTAGACACACCAACACACTTCATCTTCTTCCTCTCTACTGCAGCAATATTATTTCGTTTTCGTTTTCGTTTTCAAGCAAGTGATCGAATCCTGCAGAGCACCGATTCTATTTCGAACCGGAGTACCCTGGGAACAGACCGCGAATCTGTTTAAGGGAATTGTGTTAAACACAAGCCCGGTTTATTGTGTCGATTATTTCTTTATTTCTGGTTATTATTAATACAAGATTTCCAACATGTTTATATAATAACAAGTTACCTAAGAGTAACTATGATTTATAATTTCGTTAAATTTTATATAATATATGTTACACTCATATGCTATACGTAACCTGAATTATGCTTAAAACTATATTATTAGTTATATAATAAAGACCAAAAGGTTTTGGCCTAATAGTATGAGGGTGTTGGATAAAAGTGTTTCAACAGCGCAGACCAATGCTTCTATGAAGACGGTAAAACCATATATAAAATTTTGGTTAGATTGGTGCCATGATCGAGGACCGTTAAAAGACTTGTTTTCAAAGTTATTCAAATTGGAAAAATATAAACGGTGTGTTGAGATCGAGAGGGTCGGAAGGATTTGGTTCCTTGATTGGGTGGATGTGGGAGTGGAGAAGACAACAGGCTTCGGAGGAGGAGCTTTTGGGAGGAGCTTTTTGGCCTGTTGCACTCTGGAGGAGCTGATCGTTGGTTCGGAGAGGGGATAGTGGGAAAAATTTTTAGTGACT
This sequence comes from Bidens hawaiensis, assembly GCF_021521415.1. Taxonomy (NCBI): domain Eukaryota; kingdom Viridiplantae; phylum Streptophyta; class Magnoliopsida; order Asterales; family Asteraceae; genus Bidens; species Bidens hawaiensis. Next base: position 103,126 of record NW_027496005.1, read on the forward strand.
GCTGTGAGAAGACTAATTGTGGAGGGTCGGGATGTGAGTAACAGATACGTGCTTGATTGGTCTAAATGGGTTCCGAGGAAATGCCAAATTTTCATTTGGAGAGCCGTTTGGAATCGTATCCCTACTTTGGAGGCTCTTCAAAACAGGAACATCATGGTGGACTCGGATATTTGTCGGCTTTGTGGTTTAGTTGATCACCTTTTTGTTGGTTGTGGTATGGTGGCCAATGGGCCATGGTGTGGAGTTGGGTTTCTTCGTGTGGTGCAAAGTTCATCGTTCTTTGGCTTTTCAATTAGAGATTTGGTAGAATTTCACAACATTGCTGCTTTGCCTTACGAAGTGTTCCTATGTATTATTTTCATTGCTTGTTTGAGAATTTAGAAAGCTAGAAACGAGTTGATCTTTGAAAATAAACCGGTTATTTTAGAAGAAATTATTGAGGATGTAAAGGTCGTGCGGGTTTCTGTGGTATTGTAATAGATCGAAACTTAAAAGGGTCTCTTGAATAGATTGTTGTTCCTTTAATCTTATGTACTTCGGTCGGTATTTATTTTACCCCTTTATGACGGTTTTTCGTGTTTTATAGTAGTTATAGTTAAAAAAAAGAAAAATAAGAAAACGACCTCCAACGTATGATGAAACTCAATTTTAAGCATTTATCAACTCATTATAAAAGTATTAAGATATAGTTAGCCTTTAGCTCTATTTTATTTGTTTATTGATTTATTTTTATAGATCCCGGCCCCATGTGATCCCAACCTTATCAAAATATAATATTCAATAACGAAAGTCAAAGTCAAAAAAAAAAAAAAAAAAACTCTAAAATTTTCGCCTCCAAGAAAAAATCTTTCGGTCCATCAATGTGTTCCAATTAGGTGGTATACATACAAATGTATATGCTAGAGTATAACTAGAGTGTGGGAGTTTTTCATTTTAAAAATGCACACACTTAGAGGTCAAACCTAAGTGAGAGCTTAAACTATATATATTATATTATACCTTACTAACACTTCGTATAACTACATGTGTTATACATAGAGAAGCTAGTTAAGCTCGAGTGTAGGAGAGTTGGAAGTCGTCTCAATTCATTAACACCATATGAAAAAATCAACCTTGTAATTATGAAGGAAAATACATGTAAGATAAACAAGTAAATGCTAGTTGATATTGTAAGTTGACAATAGGAAAAAGTCGAACACATTGAGAGGTTGATTCACAATAGTCCTCATTTGTTTTATAACCATTAATACTTTGAATTAACTTCCCTTATAAATAGACAACTTTTAAGATTAGCATTTCATCAAGGGTTTGATTGTAAGAACAATTTACATCAAATGGAAAAGAAATCAATCATCTTAATCACCATTTTGGTCGTTGTTTTAGCAGTGACACAAGCTGCGGCTCAAGTGCTTCCATCTCATACCGTTGTGTTTAAGGTAAGTGGAATTGTGTCGTGTTCGGTCAATGGAAGCGTTAACGGCACAACTTCATCCCCTCCTTTCCCTAGTAAGAACACCATTCCAAAATTATATTCATACTCTCACAACCTATAATAATGATTTAAAGTTATATAAGTACAACATATTATTAAACTGATCATGTTGATCGGTATAATAATTGGTCGTAAAAACAACTCTAATAAACAAACGAAACACTCCCTTGCTTTTTGATTATTAACTAACATGGTGATTGTGTCTTAATTTATTTGGCTTGATGTAATGCATGATACGAAGTCTGCGTTAAGATACTTTTCAAGCCTTTTTACATTAGAGTTTCAAAAGGTTTAAAAATAACAACTATATGTGGTTAGATAGATAAAGGGAAAATTCTTAAACTAGTCAATTTTGACGAAGTTTGTTCATTTATATCCCAAGACCAACACAAATTCTCAAAATAGCCAAATTATTCCGTCGGATCCGACGGAATTTTTGGTCACTAAAAATCGCGTCACGTGTCAACGTATTAATGGATCCGACGGAATTTTAGTGTTCTGACAGAATTCTTCATCTTCTACCTCTCAAACCCTAAACCTCCATAACCAACCTCTATCTCCATCTTGTTTATTTTTCCATAAATCAAAAAATCAATAGTGCAAATCGCTTAGTTTTTCGAAGAGAACACAACGATAGTGTTCTATTTCACTCTAGAATTCAAAATCAAAAAACCTCCGAATTGAAATTCTAGGGTTCGTCAGACAAATTAAACAGTCGGATCCGACGGAAGCATGAACAAAACCGTCAGATCCGACTATTTATTAATACGCCTGTTTCATTAATCCGTCGGACAAAATGGAAAACGGTAGGATCCGACGGAATAGTATGCTTCGTGGCGGGTCTTGATAGGCTCATTATTCCGTCGGATTAGAAACGGTCTCCGTCAGATCCAACGAATTAGTTTGGCTATTTTGGAATTTGTTTCGATCTTGAGTTAAAACTGGGAAAAGTTGGTCAAAAATGACGAGTTTGGGAATTTTCCCGAAGAGTAAGGCTATCAAGCCTTTGCTTAAGGCCCTTTTAGGTTTAACATCCAAATGTATATAGTATTAAATTGTGTGCCTTGTTGCTCGTTTGCCTTCTGTCGCGATGTAAGCATTGCCTTTTCATCAATCTAATATTGAACTCTCAGTTAAAACACATAACTTATATTCAACGATTATTGAAACAAGAATCCAAAATGAACTTGTGCAAGTGATTTATGTATATTCTCGTGTTCGCAGATGCTGTAGTCCAATTATTATGTGGTGGAAATACGATTAACTCTACTGTAACAAATGCTACGGGGGGATTCAGCATCATTGTCCCTCCGGCTCAAATTACTCTCCCCGCCCTTTTATCATCTTGCAAGGTTGTTGTTGCAACACCACTCGCGAGTTGTAACTCTAGTCTACCTTCAACCGGTACTCTTCAAGGGCCGCTACAATTCACGGGGGCCACAGCTGGTGGAACTGTGAACACTATTATTGCGGGCTTATCTCCACTGCTTCAACTTATTATGCCATGATTCCAGCAGTTCTATATCATGTATGAATAATTAAAAAAGATAATGATTTCTATAATTAATGCTTCCCCATTTTAGGATATTGCTTGAAACAATATGTGCCCAGTTAAGTAATACACGTCCATATATGATATACTACCTTTTATCCCCCGTATTACGGGGATTGTTTTATATTATTCGTTTATAATATTTACATATTATTTTGGATTTTAATTTTATGTAGTGTAAATAATTATTAATATACTTAAGGTTTAACGATAAAAGGGTTTCACAAATAAATGAGATGTTATAACCCGGTTTAAAAGCTATCTGGATTTGGTGTGACCCATGACCGGCTTATTTTTTTTACTATAAAATTGTTTCTTAATTATAAATAAAGTCATTTTTTTAAAAAAACCGTATATTAATTTTTAATATATCCTTATTTTATAGGATTTTCATATCAATAAAATTTGGTGAGATTACTTTTTAAATTTAATGAGATGTTCTAACCCGTGTAAGGGCTATCTGGGTTTGGTTAGACCCTTACGTTGTGAATTCGGGTCAAATGCATGAGAAGCCTCCACTTATAAATAAAACAATTTGGTAGCTAGAGAGAATGTAGAAAACAACCGGAGAGCTTTTAAAGGTTTCTTTTATATATATTTAAGATATATAATCTATCTATTCTAATAAAAGACTACATATTTTTGCCACTTGTCATTTTCATAGCCCACCTCACATTTTTTTCTAAGTATTTCAATATATGGTCCTTATCTTTTAAACTATGTCAATATATGAATTCAAGTTTGTTTTTATTATATGTAATTCTAATCGATTCATTCATTAACAGACTGGTTTCAAATTTGAATTTAAAATCTTGTCATATGCATTTGAACTCGGGAAAATGTGTATTTTCTTAATTTTCTTCAAACGTTTTGTATAAATATTGCAAACATAGAGAATACCTGTTATATATATCTTGGTTTTTAGCATTAAATTATTGAAGTTGAATATTATAATTATAATCTATATGTATACCGATTTTGATTTATAAAGTATATGCCATTTATTTATATATTTATTTATATGATTTTTGTGTGTAGTATAAAAAGGTTTTAGCAATAAGAAAATCAATATTTAGTTTTCAATATTTTCTTTTATAATTCAGACCAAAATGTTTCAGAACATATATTTTCACATTAATTTGTAAAAAATAATTAATTCGGTTAATAGTCATTTACCATGTTTCCAACAAATTCGAAATCTTTGTTTTTTTTCTATAAGTTTTTAAAATATATATATATATCGACTAATTAAAGATTCCAACAGCTCCCATAATTTTAACTAATAACAAGGGATTAGTATTCAAAATTTAAATATTCCATATCCAATACTTTCAACTATTATAAATAAGAATTACTACATTCACTTTATGTAACTTTAAGTTTTCTATTATTTTGCTAACTCGGAATAATCATTTTTATTTGAACATGGCTTTAAGGTTAGTATGTCTTTGTCATTTTCCATTAATATGAAATGAAAAAATTCATTTTGTTATATTTTAATTTCCGGTTTTATATGTTGCTTGATTATAAAATTGTTAATAATAAAATATAAAATCAAGTAAAAATTTCACACACAGAATATTAATGACATCATATTTATCATAATCAATCAATTTCAAATTCTAAAAATTATAAGGATGATTATATCATCAAAGTTCAGGTAAGCTGGTTTTTCAGATAATCATGTTTTTGGGATAAATATGAGCACATGACCTCAAATGACATTACCCGAAAAAATTAAATGTGAATAAATCAATTTTGAAATTGTAGTATAGTTAATGATATATATGACATAAAATATAACAATACTATTAAAAAAAGTTATTACAAATTTCTAAACACTTCTTTAATACTTTGATGCCATCCCGTCTTGTAACTCTTGATAATGCAACATACAATTGGCCATGAGTAAAAACAGGTTTTTTCAAAAATAAACCAACTCTTGACAGTGACTGTCCTTGACTTTTGTTTATGGTCATTGCAAAACATACAGCAAGGGGGAATTGTCTTCTTTGTAGTTTAATGTGCAGTTTTTTGTCAGTAGGTATCAAAGTAATTCTTCGAAGATAATGACGATCTCCAATGTGACTTCCGAATATAATTTCTACCTGTATAACACAATTGCCCAATGACACCACTTTTAATCTAGTTTGTTACACATGCCACTTTTTTGGTCAATATTTCTTAGAAGCATTACAGGAACTCTCACTTTTAATATTAATTTATGGTTTAGCAGTCCTGAAGTTTTGATTCCATTAAGAATATCGGGTGAGCACAAACTTTCATCTAAATTCTGATTGATCATCTCTGTCTGAACTTAGATATTCTCTTTCATCACCAGGAAATATTGATAGCAATCTATCATTAATTTCTTGAACAACATCATTTTTTGGAGCCAGTATTGCTCTTTCATGAAAGAAATTTTGCTTGTTGAAATTATCGAGAATACATGGATATACGAAGTCTATTAGGTACGATATTCGATCTTCTGAAGCCTTGATGAGAAGGTCTGTTGGTATATCTATAATTGCTTCACCTGTATTGTGCCCACCAATATTACCCTCCCCTATATCCAAAAGCAAATTTGCAAACTCCGTTGTCTTTTCTATATCAAATGAGTTGTTTGAAGCGAACAATCTCAAATTCTTTGTTAGTTTAAGGACCTTGCAATGTCTCCAAATGTATGACGAACTTAAAGAGGCATTTACAATCTGTTGTCTACTTCCACCAGGGACAACATGTAATATTTGCCGAAAGTCTCCTCCAAAAACTATAACCTTTCCACCAAATGGTAATTCAGATTGAAATATGTCCTTTAATGATCTATCCAAAGCTTCAAACCCATGTTTATGTACCATCGATGCTTCATCCCAAATAATGAGCGACGTTTCAAGTAATAAACATGCAAGATCACTATCTGGATTTATGTAACAAATTGAATCCTCAACTAAATTTATTGGAATGTGAAAGCGAGAGTGCGCTGTTCTTCCTCCTAATAATAACAGAGATGCAATTCCACTTGAAGCAACACTTAAAACAACCTTGCCTTCAGAACTTAAAGATGCAGACAACGTCTTCCAAAGAAAAGTTTTTCCGGTCCCACCGTAACCATAAACAAAAAATACTCCTCCATTTTTGTTACAAAACGTTGTGATGATTTCTTCATATATAAGTCTTTGTTCGGTGGTTAGTAAAGAAAAAAGGTCACCAAACTCTTTGTTTAACACTTGCCTATCGTATGCCAACTCCTCACTTAGTAGAATATTTTTTGCAGAAGATATAGAATTGTCATCAGGAAAAGGCATGGTTGAAAACCTTTTTAGACTTGAGTTATTTCTAAGGAGAAACTTTTCAAGTTCAAACAATGTAAGGTTTTTAATTTGATCTTCAGTTAGAAGTAAATCTGAAAGTGTTGGTCAGTTTTCATACATTAGATAGATATATTATTTTTTAACATTAACAACAATTTGTATATATAAAAATATCATTCTTGTTACATGGTCGCTTTAAAAGAAGACGTTGATTGTAGAGAATGTCATGTGATAGGTAAGTCCACGTTCTTTCCCATACAACTTCAGGTCTAGACATACTTTCAGACATTAACATTGTAGCAAATAAACTTCATAAATAATAACCAGTGCCTGAGAAACTTGCTTCTGAGATTGCTTCAACGTATTCATTGTCATCGTCCAAAAGGTCATATGCATAACATGCATCTCTAAATGTAGGATATACTACATTGTTGAATGTTTTAATTTCATCAAATGTTCTTGGACCTTTGACTTTGTTTAGCAAAATTCTTAAATAATATGCTTCACCAAGAGAGGGGGAAACAGCATGAATTCTACCAATTGAAAACCCTCTTTTCCTTCTTTCCCACTTGCGTTCATCGATCTTCCAAACAAAATTTGTAGGAAATTCAACATAACTTAGTGTGCATGCTTCTAGGTAAGATTGATTACATTTCATCCATTCTAAAAACATTGAAGCAGCCACTGAAGGTTTATCCAAGACATCTTCTATATCATCAGAGTCTTCATATATAACCTGTTGTTGTCCCGGTAGATGAAAAGGAAGCCTGATGATCGAAGACTTCTTGTAATGAATGTCATACGAGAAAATTCTCCATGATGCTTCGCATGCAGATCTGTATCTGCAACTGTAGTAGTCTTTTATTTCATCTACCGATTCCTGACTGTCATATTGTTGATTGCTTTGTACAAAACAAATAGAAGCCCTATCTTGGCCTTTGTTTATATATTTAAACAAATATTTTATTGAACCAGCTTGATTGCACCACTCCATATTGATGTGAGCTTGATATCTTTTTAAAAGTGTTTTGTTATACGGAACAACGCTTCTGTTATCTAACATGACATTTGACTTGTCAACAAAACGTCCATCATTGCGTCTTCTGTATACTGGATAACCTTTACCATTTATGCTTGTAAATTCACGGATTTTTTTTGGGAAGTTTTTTGAACACTTTTTATCAACCATGCATAGACACTTGATATTTTCAATGCCACAAGGACCATGAATCATAAACTCCTTCACAAGATAATATAATTCTGGAACTTCATTTTTATCTAGAATTTCAACAGAAATGAATGGATCAACCTGATCGACTGTTGGAAGCTTGTGATCGGCATTCATAAATAAGCACAAATGAGCATGAGGCAAGCCACGTTTTTGAAACTCCACGGTATACACAACTAAAATTATAACAAATAAAACCAAAATTAGGTGTAACTAAAGTTGTATTACATCAAAGTTGTGAGAATAAAGTAAGTTATGTTAGTAAATAAAGTTGCTTATTAAAAGAAATTGTTATGTAAATGTATATGTAAACATAACACATGGTTCAAAATGTGACCTATAAAAACTGCTTTTGAATAACCTAAGGATAAGAAAATGATTCTAACAAATCTCATTATAAGCTATTAGATACTATTACTTGTAAACATGATTTGTATATTAATAAATTAATGTACATTGAAAAGACTTATTGAAAAGTGGTCCATAAACTCAACTGGATAAGTTAAAAGAAATGCATTTGAATAACTAAAGGATATAACAATGTGTCTATAATATCTCATTAAAAACTCGAAAACAGTGTACTTGATAATATCCTATTGATGGCAAAAATCTTTAGCGTACATAAATGGGATTATTAATTGGAGCCGTCATATAGGTTATCATAACCTAGGCTGGAAAACCACCTGACAGATTACAACATCATTATTACTTGCATTAAATCATTCTTTTATATTTATACTAATAGATATCTTTACTTATCACCACACATCCTCTAATACAATTATCATACAAAACTTAACAAAATGTCGATCTTAATTTCTTGGAGATTCAGTCACGGCCAAAACTCGTTCCAGTTGAAGATGAGTGATCATCGAAAAATAAGGATATCAAAGTTCAGAGGTGTCATGAGGTTAGATCCTGATGTGCTAAGGAAGATGTATGATCTGATCCGTTGGGAGAAGATTACAAGAAACCTCAACTTCTTATGAAGAAGTTGGCTGCAAGATTTGGTGAAAATGTTGAAGAACATAATCGTTTGCTATCAAAAGTGATTCACTGGAAGCTTTCTGATGTTTTGGACAAGATAGAGGTTCATTTTGAGAATGGAATAACTAAGAATTTCAACCGATACCAAGTTCTCACAAGTAACAATATTGATTTTCTTGAAGATTTGCTAACGATCCAGCCTTCTGTCGACGAAGATACAACTGTGAATGTTCAAAAATTTCTATGCATGATGAGGTTCAGAGTTAGGGATCTAAAAAATATTGCTGAAGAGTTTGGTGCTCCGGTTGTTTCAGAGGATGAAGAATCTGATGGATCCGATGGCTATTTCTCGGAGGAGATCAAGGATGAAGATTGGGACTCTGATGATGATTGCTTTATTTGAGGTTAGTGATATATCAAAACTTAAGTTTTAAATGTTACTATAGTTCGTATAGTTAAAATTTAAATTTTGTTACTATTATAGTTAAGTGTTATATATTTAATTAGGATGCTGTTGGTATTGTAGATAAGGGGTATTAATAAACTGTTTTGGTTGGAGCGTAAAATAGTGAAATAAAACTTTAAAAAAGCTTTAGTTAGTAACTGATTTGTTGAATGTTTTATAGAAATAAAACTCAAAAACAATACTTTAACGACCCCTTATATGTTTTGTAAGTATCAAGTAGGTAGCATTTGTAAGTGAGTATTTGTATTTTTGTTTTGCAGATGATGGTGAATGTGGTGGCATGGGTTGAATATGGAGTGGAAAAGTATAGTGTCATTGTTTAATTAATATGTTTATGTTATGTGTTATGTTTAAGTCTGTTAGTTTTGAACTTTAAAACCTCGTATTTTGCTTCACTTTGTAGGTTGTTTATTGTATTTAGGAATGTTGAACTTGGTTAACTATTTGGCTTATGTTTATAAGCCATAATTTTCAAATGCTGATGTTTATATATCCAGTTATGTTTTCTATGAATATGGTTCCTAGTTTAGATATGTTTATACGTTAATGTAAATAGAAATAATGATAGATAAATAGACTATGTTGTTTTTTACTTAATACTTATGAGTATTAAAGTTGGTTAAATAAGTAAACCTTATTTCTAAATTTTGTCAATCATTTATATATGTTAATTATATTTCCTAAAAATTTTGTAAACAGTACGTAGCCACTTTTCTTATCAAGTAAAAAAAAATTAAAAACAACTACATAATAATCTACTTTGTTAAAAGATAATATGAGCGTAAAAACTGGTGAATAATAAATTATTGATGTAACATACATCCTTGAACCTTTCCAAGTATTGCATTATCCTTCAAGTCTTTAATCATGGAATCCAACTTTATTTTAAATAATCTACATAAAATATCAGGCCTGTCTTCTGGCTTAAGCGTAGTATCTTGAAAATACCTCTTCACTTCAGGCCACTTTGGGTTACATGTGATTGTAATGAAAAAATCTGGATATCCGTACCACTTACAAAGCGACATGGCATCTTAATAGTTTTGCAACATGTATCGTGCATTACCATAAAAGACGAAGGCAATACAATACACTGACCGAGTTTTGAAACATCATTGGTTCCCTGATTTTGAGCTGAGCATAGATTTTCGTAAGTCTCGCATCTTAGTTTCTTTTGTTGACTACGTATGTAAAACAATCTTTCGCTTTCAACCATAGTATACGCATCAACCGTCAATTTTTGAAAAAGCCTCCCCCCATTTAGATGCAAAGAATAAGTATTGACTCTATCTTGAAATCTATACGCAAAGAACTCTCTCATTGTACTTGTATGTCTTTTAGAGATGTTTGAATCTGAAACATCCCGATGAAGGATGTCTATTCTGTAACCATCGTCACCATACAGAAAAAATAGAGGATATTGAAGCGGTACATACGAAGGATATAGTTCGCTGATCCTTTCTATTTTACCTGTTTTAGTCTTCACAATAATATCTCTAGGTTCATATGAGGTGTCAATGTCTCTAACTATTAAAGCTGCAACTTCGGAAGCAGTTGGCAAGTTATATGTTCTTCCATCTTGCTGCCTTTTCGCAATAAGGCGTAATTTTATATTAGCATGAGGGTTGTTTTGAAACAAATCTCTTGCCATTCTATAAGATTTAACCAACACATTATGTGAATCTAGCATAACCTTCAGTTCTTGTATAATCTCAAGATCTAGAATATCTGAACTTGATGTGAAGACATTGTTGGTTTCACTAAATAAAAGATTCCAAATACCAAGTAAGTACCGATTAAAAATATAATGTTGAAATAAGTTTATTATACAAAAGTAAGATAACATACCCTAAAGCGCCTTGCCTGTTTGCAACCTCATTTTCAATGTCATATATATATATAACTGAGAGAATTTAGGCTTTGATCCATCAGTTGGTAGTTGACTTCCAATAGCATTGTAATTTTCACCACCAAGTCTAAATACAAACGGACCATTGCCTCTGTTAATGGATGAATCGACTTTTCCACCCATTGACGTAAAGGAAAACATTGAATTGTAACGACGAATGTTCTTCATAAAGTGTTTGCTTTTCGAATCAAGACCACTAAAAAGATTTTTATAATATGATGGAGGGTCTTTTAAATCTGGAAGTTGAACTTTACCATAACCACAACATAGAGAGAAGCTTGATTTATAATTTCGATTGTTGCTTCGTAACACCTCATCCTTCCACAATTTTGCCTTACAAGATTGACATATATGAGTTTCATCACCATGATCCAAGTAATCTGTTAATGGTGTTTATTGAGCTTAATTACTATCTTATTATAGAGTATTGTGTAACTTATTTATATGATAGGTAAATACATATTGAATATTGAAAAGTACCTTTCGTTTGGCCAGAAATTATGTATTCCATGAGTAGGATATCATCATCTTCTTGTATTGTAACAAATGAAGTTTCTTTTGCTATATTTTCTTTGTTTGAATTGTATTTTCCCTTCGGTAGTGAATTATTGGATGAAGATGCCTGAGAGCATTTCATGTTTGACTTTTTTGTATCTCTAATTTGTTTTCTGATGGACCGACTCAATTGATGGCTAGTATAACCTTCATTGATAATTCAAATTGTAAGACATTAATTTAGAATCAACAATAATTATAAAAGTTTGCATTAAAAAATATTAAAATGAATGAAAAGTATATTATGTTATACCGTTTGTAATGTTTGAGAGAGGAAGTATAACATGGGATTTCACGACATGGAATTGATTTAAGAGGATTAACAACTTCATTCAAATAGGCTGGAGTTCCATTACTTGTGAAGTTGTTTGACATGACTTCCATTTTTTGTGAATCTGTTTTTGAAAAAAGAATAAAGTATATAATTAATAATTGTGATATTAGTAATAATTAAATATAACTTTAAAATATGTTGTTTTAATATGAATCTCGGATTTACAAACTTTATACCTTTAAGATTGTTGTCCTTTTTTGTATCAAATTTTCTTTTCCTGATTACTCTTTTTTCTTTTGAATATTTAAAAAAACAAAACATTGACGTTATTAATTAAAAACACAAAAAAGAAATTCATAATAGATATATCGTTTGTAATGTTAGACAATGGACTTCAGGTATGTAGGGATGAAGAACCAATATCGATATGTTGATATGGATTTGATGTATAAGGAGTAACAAATGATGTGTGAGAACCAAAACTTCCATAATCTAATGATGGGTTTAAAGAGCATTGTATGTTGTTTATACCTTTCATTATATAAAAGAGTTAAGTTTTTCAAAGTGTGAACAAATTATTATAATTGATAATTGTAAACATGGACCAAAATATATCATCAAGTTGTATTTGAAATAACCTTTTAGGCTGCTATGCGAACGAAGTAGTTTTGATCTTTTCTCATCCAATTTTAGTTTCCTCTTCATTCTCATGAGCTTTGCATAAATATAGCGCTCATTCGAATCTGAAAAAAAGTACAAAATAAGTTGGTAAAAAACATGATGTTGTAAAAGTTTAGAGTTCAAATGTAGTTAAAAATGTTTATGTTGACAAAAAAAACTTCCTAAAATGATGCAGATTTAAGGATTGGGATATGAAGTTTCAAAATTGTTTTGTACAAATAAAATACAATAACATAATGTAACATACGAAAACCAACACATAACCAATACATAATAATAATGTAACCAAATTATCTTACATGAAATACTTAAACAAAATGATAATAAAGTGCATAAGACATCATCATAACATAGACTACAACAAAATGACATAGAAGTTCTTAACAGACAAATATGATAGGAAAGACATTAAAATTAAAATATAACCACCCATCATAAAACATTCAGATTTTAAGGAAATCATTTTTCAATCTTGGGAATAAGGAGAACTGGCTTGCCATCGGATGGAGGCTTAGTGGTAGACATTTCTCCAGTGATCTCAACATCATAGCTATCAAGCAAGTTTTTCTTAAAACTTGGAGCCTTGGATTTGCGTTTAAACATTGTGGTTTCAACCACATGAGATTTTCCAACACTTTTGTCATTCACATCTGTTGCAATTGGAGTAACATTGTCGTTCATACTTTCAGCACCACCCTAGACATTTTTACAAAGATATGGTTACATATAACTTATACATCATTACTTGTAAATAAAAAATATAATATGTTTTTCAAATACCTTTTTAGTAGTTTCAGTGGTCTTCATAGTATCCAATCCCATGATAACCTCTTCAGAATTAACCGACTACAATATAGTTCAAATAAGTGTTATTATAGATCAGGGTAATAAATATTTACGGTTGTACTAAACTGATAACAGTTTTGAAAGGTAATACCATAAATTCAACAGTTCCTTGTGACTGGGTATCATTGAATCCAATGCTAAGAGAAGCAGAGTTGTCAACCTAAATATTAAAAATAGAATTCCTTTAAAGAGTCAAGTATAATGATTAAAAAAATCTTAAACTAAAAACAAATAATTCTGTAACCTCAAAATTGTTGGCCTTTTTCTCTAGTTCAAAGATGATATCAACATTATCAGTGAGTTTTGAAATACCAAAAACCGATGAACCGTTGTCGATGTTGTACTGTGTTATGTCAATCTTGAATGCAAACCTTTTCCCCACAAGAGCATCAAATTCAGCAGGAGTCTCACCGTTATCATCCCCCTATAATATGTATATATATTTTAATGTTAGTTAATCTTCAAATTAAGGAATATAGTATTGCATAGTGAAGTAAGCAAATCTTACATATTTCTCAATTAGAGCTGAACCGGTTGTTTTCAGAAGTCTACAAGCCTCACGATCAAACAATGTTAAAGATAGTGTTCCGGTTGAGTCTTGAACAGCCAACGGGACTCTAAGCCTATATTAAAGAATTTAGAGGAATCAATTAGCATAAAAATAAATTATAACTTAAATTATTTAATTAACATAAACTATAGATAGTTACCTTTGCAGATAGTGAACAACATTGTTATTGCAAGTCTCAGTTTTGCACTCATAAATTTCCTCTTCATCCACCAACACACCTACTGCTTGATTATTTTTGGGAGTTTTTTTGCTTACTTTCCTGTTACAACTTCAACATGCCAAATAGAACCAAGGAACATCTTGCTGTATTAATCGAATCGTGCCAACAATGACAACAGACTTCACCTAAAAAAATAATAGATTCAGCAACCATTTATTGAAAATAGCAATTAAATAAAAATTATTATAGTTTACCTGTTGTAGATTAACTTCGGCCATGTTATTGAACTCTGATCTCACAACATAGTCATCATACATAGACAGATACATCCCCGATATGTTAGATGATTAAGTTGAACTTGAAGACCCAGCAGAGTTCAGCAGAAGGTTGTTAAAAGAAAGTAAATGAATGGTCAAATTAGTGCAATTGAAAATTTTTAAAAAAAGAATGTTAAAGTATAATTCAAATTATACTACCTGTTTCGAAATGCATTGATCTCATCAATTTCCGAGTTGATGAAAAATTTCGAAACATTATAGGAACTGTTGACATAAGAAGATTTTACAAAGTATTTAGCAGTAGTAAATTGTAAGATGATAACAATAATACCATCTTGTTCCATGTTTTCCAGTGTTCTAGGATCATATCAGCATATGAATCCCATAATAAGAGATAAATTTTCTGCATCCTGAAAAAGAATGAGCAAAAAAAGTAGTTTAAAGTTATATTTTAGATTTCCAGGAAGTTAAATAGTTTTATGAAATAGACTAACTCAAGATCTTGAACAACGACATTCAGCTTCTTAGTTTCTTTCCCCTTTTGTGTTTTGAACTTCTTAGGCTCACCAACCTTAGCAACGAAACCAATGACATCTATAAAAATAGTTTAATATATGACCATCATATAAAAACATAAACCTATTTTAAATTACAAAATAAAAGAAATTACCTAACGGTTGATTTTCAGGAAAAGTTTGATCAACAATACCCTTAAAGTTGGTAAATGAAAACCCGTAGAGTGGACCAGAATAATCATTACAAGGGTAAATGTGAGTGTCATAATTGAGTCCTAGCTTAGTTTGGTTCTGAACACACTTGTACTTTGATTCGTTCAACCCAATTGTTGGTCTCACAATGAAGTAACAATCTACAAAAAAAAATATAAATAGAATATTAATGTTGAAAAGTGTAAAGTATGTTGGGTAAATAATATTGAAAAGGTAGTGTATTTTAAAACACTTTGACCACAAAGTTGTTGAAAAATAACAATATGTTGTAGTGATAAAGTTGAGTAACATTTGAAAAGTTAAAGACTATCTTAAAAGAAAGCAGTTGAGTTTTACTTTTGAGTATTCCATTCATAGTTAATATAACAGTTACTTAAATATGTCAAACAACAAATTTTAATAATAACATTAACATTAATATGATAAATAGTATTGTTGCAGCCATATATGAATTTATATAATAGATGAAAAGAGAAAAAAAATGATCATGCTTTTGTTGTGAAAATATAACCTGATTCGTTAAGAACATGCTCAAACCGAGCAAACCAACGTCGAAGAACATTAGCTTGGACTGTTGTACCCTGTAAAGAATACATGTCAAACTATAATGTTTTATTTTTGAAAAAAACTTTCTAATTATATAATAACTAAATTCACATACCTCTTCATCAACCAGGATCATTTTGATAGAGTACCATTGCTGAGGATTGTTATACATTGGTTGTTTCCATAAACGGATTACCCTAACCTTGATCGTATAATCACGGCGAGACAAGTCTGAGTTCTTCAAGTAGGTTATATTACCAAGTTCAGGCAAGCTGTATTATAAATAAATGTTTATAAAAAATATTAGAGCAAGTAAATAAATGAGTAAATGGAGAGTTATGAGTAAAACATAAAAGTGTCTTCAAAAAACATAATAAAAGTTGGTAATATATAAAGAAGATAAATTTTGTTGTTAAAGTTTAGCATAACAAAGCATTAACTATAGATGATATCTAAGATCTAAATTAGTTAATAAATATTAACAAAGCTGGAAAAAAAGGTTTGACTATAATACTTAAACATTGCATTAAATATGTTGATGTATATGACATGAAACTTGAAAAAGAAAAAAACATGAGTATAGAAAAGTACTTGGCTGCCATGATTGAAATGCCTTTGGTTTGTTTGAGAAGTGATTTAATACAAATCAATCAATGAAGAGATGGTGTGATAAAGGATGGAAGAAGGGTGGTATTTATAGTGTAAAAGAGTAAAGGAAAACAACTATTTTAGGTATGTATCAAAAAACAAAAAGTTAAATCAATATAGTTAATTGTGTTGATGTGTGTTTTGGTAAAAAAGTTTGAAAACATGCACATGTCTAAATCAACTATTTGTAATGTGACAATCGTCAATTTCAGGTTAACTCCGTTAACTCAACTCCGTCAATTCAAACTTTAGATTTACTGAATCTATAACGCAAACCTCATTACATTTAAACTAGGGTTTAAATGACGCTTAACACTTACTACATGTGTAGTCTTTCGGGATTTGCACCGAAACGCAAACAAGTCGACGCAAACGATTGATGAATAAACGAAAAACGTCAAGACACTAATTATGTGATCATTGTGTGTTAGGATTATGTGTTATGTGATAACATTATTGTAATGTTAACTTGATGTGCAAGTTATGATAGAAGGTTCTAGTAATGTTAACTTGATGTGCAAGTTATGATAGAAGGTTCTAGAAAAAATGAATACTTAGGAGTTGAGGGGCCAAAGTGTAACATATTAGTCTATAAATACATGATAACCTAAACCCTAATCTCCTACTCCCATACCCTAACCCCAAATCGGCCAGCCATCCCCTCTCCCCTCTCCCCTCTCCTTGTGATCGATCAATATAAACACATACACAATCAAGATCTTTCAAGTTTGATTGAAGATTAAGGTGCTAGGAAGGTATAAACAACTATTCTATGCATCCTCTATGTTTAATTGTTAGTTTTATTGGGTTAATTGTGAACCTTAATGGCCGATTGATAGGAGTTATGATGTCTAGAATGTTCTATGAATGATTTGTTGTCTATAGATAGTTGAATTGCTGAGTTTGGATACAAACAGTTTCTGGACAGATTGTGTTGTTGATGTTTGAATGACTGTAACGGGATGTAAAAGTGGAAATTGATTGAGATAATTGATACTACAGTAAACTAGGTTGAGTCTAGTTTCTAAAGAATATAAATTTGTAATTTTTGGACATGTGAAAGATAACTTTTATGATTTTACAAAAACGTGGTGCAAAGCTGAGTTGTTAGACCTGCTGTTAGGCTGTTTTGTAAATATTATATCTCATGATCTACGAGGCCAATTTGGTTGGTTCCACTTCTGGAAGTTGACTTATTGAGTTAGGAACCAAACCCAAGTGGTCTTACATTTATTGGATTTTTCGTTTAACGGGAATTGCAAACAACATTATGTTGTGCATGAATCTGACTGTTATGAGTTTGCTGTAATGATTTGATGATTGTGAGAAAACTATGTGGAATAAAAATATGATTAAATATGTTCTGGAAACCTAAGACATATGTGCTTCTGTGATGATTTTTGGTAAATTAATTGAGATGCTATGATCGGTGAAATAGTACAATCTTTCTAGTAGGATTTCTGTCTCGGTGAAACTAGCTGCTGAGTTGTGTAAAAATGCATGAAATATGATACTTGTTATATAATTGTTATGTTTTGACCAAAATACCCTTGCGGGGAATAATTGCTAATTGATTGCCATGATTTGACCAAATTTCCCTTATGGGGAATAATGGCTAGTTAATTGTTATTTGTTGACCAAAATGCCCTTACGGGGAATAATTGCTAGTAAAGTACGTTATGAATACATGGCACGTATATGATTGCTTACACATGTAATGTGTCACAAAAACACTTGTTAAAGTCACACACGATTCACGAACGAAACACGAAACATGTTATGTGCATAGGTATGTGCCGGGTCTAGAGACTCGATAATATTCCGACACTTAGAAAAATCTCTTTGTTGCTTTAGAAAGCTAGAGAGAGTTTTTCTATGACGCGCATCTTGGTGATTTATTTTGGGAAATTCTTCGCAAACTGTGAGTTTCACTTTCCTTTTTTTAAACTGTTTTAAACGCTTTTCTTTTGGGGGAGATAACATACTCCACAACGCATTTTTAAGATTTTGTTATAAATTATATATCACTTGTAAAGGCTAAGTGGCAAACGAAATATTTGAAGTCCTACACATCGAACCGGTTAATATTTAGAATAGCGAGTCACTGTTGAGTAGTACTACTGGGTTTGACAAACCCCACCCAACGCTAAACTCGACTGGAGGTCGAGCGGGTGTAATTTTGGCTAACACGTACCATGGTCTGGAGGACCTGGTGACAAGGCAGTTACTAAACGAGTCAGCTTCGGTGTCGAACACTTAGTAATACTTGTTGTATAGATTAGCTACCTATCGATATATAATTTGACATAACACTATCTGGTAACGCAAAACGCCGTAACGTGGTTACGCAAAACGCTTAACGCAAAACGCCGTAGCGTGGTTACGCAAAACGCTTAACGCAAAACGCCGTAACGTGGTTACGCAAAACGCTTAATGTAAAACGCTGAACGCAAACGCTAAACGATTTATTTTATATAACTTGTGAACTCACCAACCTTGTGTTGACACTTTTAGTATGTTATTCTCAGGTAGCCGAGGCGGGCGCGCGGTTTAGGAACATGCATTGTGTGATAAACTTTTAACTATGCAAACTTGTTTTAACTGTTATCCTTGGTTTTTAAATCGTCCTGCGTGACGTAACATTGTTCTATGGTTTTACGCTTCCGCACTTATTTTCATTTAAACGTTTTTTTATGGTTTGATTATAACTGATGATTCCGATCCTGTTAGTTCACACCCTCTGACGGTAAAACTCCGTTAGTGGATTTTGAGGGTGTGACAGATTGGTATCAGAGCCATTGGTTATAGCGAACTAGAAGCTGCATGCATACTAGACTATAACCGCGACGACCCATTAGTTATAATGATACGCACTGTATAGGTTTGTGTAGTCTTGTAATCTTATCTCTTTACCTCTTTCACTCATACGCGCGCGCATACACGGCTTACCTGTAGGAATGTCGACGCCACCCTCATCATCATCCGATTCGATGACTCATGCTCACGGGAAGGAACCGCAGTTACCTACCGCATCGCCACCCCGAGTAGTCCCGGAACTCGAAGCTCCCGCACCGAAGAGGTACCGCCTATCCGGAGGCATTTACGAAAACGACGTTAACTGGGATTGGTACCCTAACATGATCAGACGTATGGTCTAACGCGAACAAGTTCCCCCGTTGCCTCACCCGAACCACCCTGCTTATCCCAACACCCTACCACCCATAACCGAACCTGTAGAGAGAGTTCTCACAGCTGTTGTTTCATGCTTGGAGCGTGACGTGGGTTACATGCGCTATACGAGGGAGAACGTTTCCAGAATGTTAAAAGACGGAACCGAGACTAAGGAGGAGATTGCCCGCATGGCAGCGGCAATGAAAGAAATGCAAGAGACTAGTGATCAACAGATGAAGGTTATGATGAAGATGCAAGCTGAGATGATAGACTTGAAAGAGCAACTCCAAGAAGCAAGGACCCGAACCGATATAGCTCTAGAGCGTTGCGATGTCTTACAAATGCAACTTGCTCAGAACGCCGCCGAAACTGAGGCAGAGCCTGAGGCCGAACCCGAAGGAGATCCCGAAGAGGAGCCTGAGGAGGATCCCGAGGAGGAACCCGAAGAGGAACCGGAGGAAAGACCGGCTGAGCCAGAGGCACACTCGGACGTGTCCTCAGGCGACGACATCTCGGGATGATAATACCTAGATGGCTGGAAGAAACGCTGGACAAGGACGTGGTAACATCAACTTGACTGCAGCTGAACTCCCAACTCTGCTGAACGATCATGCAGCGGTCGCTTTAGCCGCACACGTTCAGAATCAAGCTGGAGGTCCAAGTGGAACGTGTACCTTCAAGAACTACCTTGACTGCAAGCCCAGTACGTTTAAGGGCACTGAGGGAGCTATAGGCTTCCTACGTTGGGCTGAGAAGGCCGAGTCGGCCTTTGAGATGTGCAATTGTCCCCCTGCCAGTAGGGTCAATTTCGCTGCTGGGACACTTGAGGATTCCGCCCTCACTTGGTGGAATTCAAACGTCCAGATCCTTGGGTTGGAACTGGCTAACGCGATGAACTGGGAGGAGTTCAAAAACATGATGCGAGAGGAGTATTGTCCGAGAGAAGAGATTTCAAAGTTAGAATCAGAATTTTGGTCGTTGAAGATGGTGGGTTCGGAAATCGAAGCCTACACTACTCGTTCGCACGAGTTGGCTGTGATGTGTCCGCGGATGGTGGATCCGCCGAGCAAGAGGATAGAAATGTACATTGATGGATTGGCACCGCAGATTCAGGGCATAGTGACGTCTTCCAGGCCAGCCACGATCCAACAAGCGATCCGTTTAGCTCACAAACTGACGGATCAGGCTGTGACCCAAGGTGCGTTACCACCTAGGGGTTCGACCACTAAAGCCCGTGACAATCCGAGTAATGACAACGTCAGCAACATCAACAGTAACCAGAGCAGCGGGAAGAGGAAGTTTGACAACACCAGATCTTCATCCTCGAACCTCCCACCGCAACAACACTACCGTAAGCCCGAATCCACTCGGAGCTTTAACACTCAGAATCACAACAACAACAACAACGGTAGCGGGCAGGTTTCGAGCGGATATGCTGGGAAATATCCAAAGTGCAACAGGTGCAACTATCATCATGTTGGCCAGTGTGACCGTGTCAAGTGTCAAAGATGCGGAAAGATAGGTCACCAAGCGAAAGAATGTAGAGGAGACCTTGCGGCAAAGGGTGCTCCTAAGCCACCGATGACGACGAAGGGATGTTTTGAATGTGGGCAGGAAGGCCATTTCCGGAAAGATTGCCCCAAGCTGAAACAGAATGACAACAATGGGGGTAATGGAAGTGGCAGTAATGGTGGAGGCAATGGCAAGGGAAGAGCGTTTGTGATTGGATCGGGTCAAGCCCGCAATGATCCGCATGTGGTGTCTGGTAAGTTCCCTGTAAACGATTGTTTTGCTTCTGTTTTGTTTGACACTGGAGCTGATAGGAGTTTTGTGTCGAAAGCTTTTAGCCAACTTTTAGACTTAACTCCAACTCCGTTAGATGCTAAGTTTCCTGTTGAATTAGCTGACGGTAAGACTATAGTAACGACTCATGTACTTGCGAGATGTAAGTTAAAACTGTCAGGTCATATTTTTTATATCGACCTTATTCCTTTTACGCTTAGTAGTTTCGATGTCGTTGTCGGCATGGACTGGTTATCCGAGAACCGAGCGGAGATTATATGTCACGACAAGATAGTTCACGTTACTACCCCTTCCGGCGAGATCATTTCGGTCCGAGGCGAGAGAAGCGGCATGACCACCAGCGTCATTACCCTTATGAAGGCGCAGAAGTATCTACGAAAGGGTCATCCGGCAATTTTGGCGCAGATCGTTGAGAAACCCGCGGA
The DNA here is from genome assembly GCF_021521415.1 of Bidens hawaiensis. NCBI lineage: Eukaryota > Viridiplantae > Streptophyta > Magnoliopsida > Asterales > Asteraceae > Bidens > Bidens hawaiensis. The sequence continues at coordinate 124,757 of NW_027496005.1, forward strand.
GGAGAAACGAATTGAAGATATACCGGTTGTGCAAGACTTTCCGGAAGTTTTCCCGGAGGATTTGCCTGGACTCCCTCCTATTCGTCAAGTCGAATTTCAAATCGAGTTGACACCCGGTGCAGCACCCATAGCACGAGCCCCGTATCGGCTCGCACCGGCGGAGCTTCAGGAACTGTCCACTCAGTTGCAAAATTTGTTGGATAAGGGTTTTATCCGACCTAGCTCATCGCCATGGGGAGCCCCTGTCTTGTTTGTCCGAAAGAAGGACGGGACTTTCCGCATGTGCATCGACTACCGGGAGTTGAACAAGGTGACGGTCAAGAACCGTTATCCTTTACCCCGAATTGATGATTTGTTTGACCAGCTTCAAGGATCGAGTTACTACTCGAAGATCGATCTGCGATCCGGTTACCACCAACTGAGAGTGCGCGAAGAAGATATCTCAAAGACGGCTTTCAGAACACGGTATGGTCACTACGAGTTTTAGGTTATGCCTTTTGGCCTAACCAACGCACCAGCCGTATTTATGGATCTCATGAATCGAGTATGCAAGGCGTACCTCGACAAGTTTGTGATTGTTTTCATCGATGATATTCTCGTCTACTCCAAGAACGAGACTGACCACGAAGAGCACTTGAGGGTAATTCTGGAACTATTGAAGAAGGAACAACTGTATGCTAAACTCTCGAAATGTGAATTTTGGCTTCGCGAGGTTCACTTTTTAGGACATGTGATCAACGAGGATGGTATCCATGTCGATCCCGGTAAGGTAGAGGCCATCAAAAACTGGGAAGCACCTAAGACTCCGACTGAGGTGCGACAATTCCTAGGACTGGCCGGCTACTACCGGCGTTTCATCGAGGGATTTTCAAAAATTGCTCAACCCCTCACCGCTTTGACCCACAAGGGCACTAAGTACAATTGGGGTGACGCGCAAGAATCCGCTTTTCAACTGTTGAAAACCAAGCTCTGCAGCGCCCCTATTTTAGCCCTCCCTGAGGGAACGGAAAATTTTGAGGTACACTGTGACGCATCTATACAAGGTCTCGGTTGTGTGCTGATGCAACTCAAGAAGGTTATAGCCTACGCCTCTCGACAACTACGGGTTCACGAGAAGAACTACACGACCCATGATTTGGAACTCGGAGCTGTGGTGTTTGCTCTTAAGATATGGAGGCATTACTTGTACGGTACCAAGTTTACCATTTACACCGACCACAAGAGTCTCCAACATATCTACGATCAGAAGGAGCTGAACATGCGACAGCGTCGTTGGGTCGAGCTGCTCAAAGATTATGATTGTGCCATCAAATACCACCTTGGCAAGGCCAATGTGGTGGCCGACGCCCTCAGCAGAAAAGAAACAGATAAACCCAGACGGGTGAGAGCATTGCAACTCACGATTCATGCCAGCTTACCCGATCAGATTCGCGATGCGCAACTTGAAGCTTTGAAAGATGACAATCTTCCATCGGAACTCATGCGGGGCATGAACAAGCAACTTGAAACCAGATCGGACGGGGTCCGATATTTTGAGAACCGGATTTGGGTTCCACGACACGGAGAGTTGAGAACTCTAGTGATGGACGAAGCTCACAAGTCCCGATATTCTATCCACCCTGGCTCAGATAAAATGTATCATGATTTAAAAGCACTTTACTGGTGGCCGAACATGAAAGCCGACATTGCCACCTACGTGAGCAAATGCTTGACTTGTGCCAGAGTCAAGATAGAATACCAGAAACCATCTGGTCTACTGCAACAACCGGAACTCCCAATGTGGAAATGGGAACACATCTCAATGGATTTTATTACGGGTTTACCTAAGACACCGACGGGATGCGATGCCATCTGGGTGATCGTTGACCGGTTGACTAGATCGGCACACTTCCTAGCAATTAAGGAAACGGACAAAATGGAAAGACTGACTCGTGTTTACATAAAGGAAGTAGTGTCGAGACACGGAGTGCCTGTCTCGATCATTTCCGATCGAGATTCTCGTTTCACTTCTCACTTTTGGAGGTCGCTGCAAAGCGCACTATTCACCCGTCTCGATATGAGTACAGCATACCATCCTCAGACGGATGGGCAAAGTGAACGAACTATTCAGACCCTGGAGGATATGTTGCGTGCATGCGTTTTGGATTTCGGAAGAAGTTGGGAACCCCACTTACCCTTGGTAGAGTTTTCGTACAATAACAGCTACCACGCAAGTATTAAGGCAGCGCCGTTTGAAGCGCTGTACGGACGGAAGTGTCGATCACCACTCTGCTGGGCAGAGGTGGGTGACAGCCAAATCACTGGTCCAGAACTGGTACTCGAAACCTCGGAAAAGATTGTTCAAATCCGAAATCGCATGGCAGCAGCACGAGATCGCCACAAGAGTTACGCAGACAAGCGCCGAAAACCTCTCGAATTTCAAGTGAACGATCGGGTGTTACTCAAAGTCTCACCTTGGAAAGGTGTGGTTCGTTTTGGGAAGCGAAACAAACTCAACCCACGGTATGTTGGTCCGTACCGGATAACTGAGCGCATTGGTCCGGTGGCGTACCGACTGGACCTACCAACAGAACTCAGTGGCGTACACGATGTATTCCACATATCAAATTTGAGGAAATGCCTATCTGATGAAACCCAAGTAGTCCCTTTAGAGGAACTACTAGTTGATGAACAGTTACGTTTCATTGAGGAACCAGTCGAGGTTTTGGATTGGGAAACCAAAACGCTCAAACACAGCAAAATTCTAATCGTTAAGGTTCGTTGGAACTCGAGACGTGGACCGGAGTTCACGTGGGAACGCGAGGATCAAATGATGAAAAAGTATCCTCACCTTTTTGAAGGGCTAACCAAACACAGAAAACAGCGAAACTCGGCAAACCGTCAGACATCACCGGAGGTATGAATTAAATTTCGGGACGAAATTTCTTTCTACTAGGGGATGATATGACAAACTGAAATTTTTTTCTTACTCTTTCAGACTCTCATCACGACTTGACTCAAATTTTCGGGACGAAAATTCTTTAACATGGGAATGATGTGACAATCGTCAATTTCAGGTTAACTCCGTTAACTCAACTCCGTCAATTCAAACTTTAGATTTACTGAATCTATAACGCAAACCTCATTACATTTAAACTAGGGTTTAAATAACGCTTAACACTTACTACATGTGTAGTCTTTCGGGATTTGCACCGAAACGCAAACAAGTCGACGCAAACGATTGATGAATAAACGAAAAACGTCAAGACACTAATTATGTGATCATTGTGTGTTAGGATTATGTGTTATGTGATAACATTATTGTAATGTTAACTTGATGTGCAAGTTATGATAGAAGGTTCTAGTAATGTTAACTTGATGTGCAAGTTATGATAGAAGGTTCTAGAAAAAATGAATACTTAGGAGTTGAGGGGCCAAAGTGTAACATATTAGTCTATAAATACATGATAACCTAAACCCTAATCTCCAACTCCCATACCCTAACCCCAAATCGGCCAGCCATCCCCTCTCCCCTCTCCCCTCTCCTTGTGATCGATCAATATACACACATAGACAATCAAGATCTTTCAAGTTTGATTGAAGATTAAGGTGCTAGGAAGGTATAAACAACTATTCTATGCATCCTCTATGTTTAATTGTTAGTTTTATTGGGTTAATTGTGAACCTTAATGGCCGATTGATAGGAGTTATGATGTCTAGAATGTTCTATGAATGATTTGTTGTCTATAGATAGTTGAATTGCTGAGTTTGGATACAAACAGTTTCTGGACAGATTGTGTTGTTGATGTTTGAATGACTGTAACGGGATGTAAAAGTGGAAATTGATTGAGATAATTGATACTACAGTAAACTAGGTTGAGTCTAGTTTCTAAAGAATATAAATTTGTAATTTTTGGACATGTGAAAGATAACTTTTATGATTTTACAAAAACGTGGTGCAAAGCTGAGTTGTTAGACCTGCTGTTAGGCTGTTTTGTAAATATTATATCTCATGATCTACGAGGCCAATTTGGTTGGTTCCACTTCTGGAAGTTGACTTATTGAGTTAGGAACCAAACCCAAGTGGTCTTGCATTTATTGGATTTTTCGTTTAACAGGAATTGCAAACAACATTATGTTGTGCATGAATCTGACTGTTATGAGTTTGCTGTAATGATTTGATGATTGTGAGAAAACTATGTGGAATAAAAATATGATTAAATATGTTCTGGAAACCTAAGACATATGTGCTTCTGTGATGATTTTTGGTAAATTAATTGAGATGCTATGATCGGTGAAATAGTACAATCTTTCTAGTAGGATTTCTATTCGGTGAAACTAGCTGCTGAGTTGTGTAAAAATGCATGAAATATGATACTTGTTATATAATTGTTATGTTTTGACCAAAATACCCTTGCGGGGAATAATTGCTAATTGATTGCCATGATTTGACCAAATTTCCCTTATGGGGAATAATGGCTAGTTAATTGTTATTTGTTGACCAAAATGCCCTTACGGGGAATAATTGCTAGTAAAGTACGTTATGAATACATGGCACGTATATGATTGCTTACACATGTAATGTGTCACAAAAACACTTGTTAAAGTCACACACGATTCACGAACGAAACACGAAACATGTTATGTGCATAGGTATGTGCCGGGTCTAGAGACTCGATAATATTCCGACACTTAGAAAAATCTCTTTGTTGCTTTAGAACGCTAGAGAGAGTTTTTCTATGACGCGCATCTTGGTGATTTATTTTGGGAAATTCTTCGCAAACTGTGAGTTTCACTTTCCTTTTTTTAAACTGTTTTAAACGCTTTTCTTTTGGGGGAGATAACATACTCCACAACGCATTTTTAAGATTTTGTTATAAATTATATATCACTTGTAAAGGCTAAGTGGCAAACGAAATATTTGAAGTCCTACACATCGAACCGGTTAATATTTAGAATAGCGAGTCACTGTTGAGTAGTACTACTGGGTTTGACAAACCCCACCCAACGCTAAACTCGACTGGAGGTCGAGCGGGTGTAATTTTGGCTAACACGTACCATGGTCTGGAGGACCTGGTGACAAGGCAGTTACTAAACGAGTCAGCTTCGGTGTCGAACACTTAGTAATACTTGTTGTATAGATTAGCTACCTATCGATATATAATTTGACATAACACTATCTGGTAACGCAAAACGCCGTAACGTGGTTACGCAAAACGCTTAACGCAAAACGCCGTAACGTGGTTACGCAAAACGCTTAACGCAAAACGCCGTAACGTGGTTACGCAAAACGCTTAATGTAAAACGCTGAACGCAAACGCTAAACGATTTATTTTATATAACTTGTGAACTCACCAACCTTGTGTTGACACTTTTAGTATGTTATTCTCAGGTAGCCGAGGCGGGCGCGCGGTTTAGGAACATGCATTGTGTGATAAACTTTTAACTATGCAAACTTGTTTTAACTGTTATCCTTGGTTTTTAAATCGTCCTGCGTGACGTAACATTGTTCTATGGTTTTACGCTTCCGCACTTATTTTCATTTAAACGTTTTTTTATGGTTTGATTATAACTGATGATTCCGATTCTGTTAGTTCACACCCTCTGACGGTAAAACTCCGTTAGTGGATTTTGAGGGTGTGACATGTAAAGGCTTTTATAACATGGATAATAAAGCTATTTTTATGGTGTGATTTTAGAAAAAGTTTTTGAAAGAATGAGTAGGTCTCATCAAGTATATGTCAACCCTTTTTATAACATGGATATTAAACCTATTCTAAGGTATTTGAAGACATCAAAGTAAGTGTCATGTTTAGAGAATAAAGTTTTTAACTATTTTGGTGTAAAATCTAGTCTTTATTATTTGAATAATCAAGTCTTATAAACTATTTTAAAAAGTTAACAATATGAAATATGAAAACATAAATGTAATTTTCTAGTTTTAAAATGTAGTTGGAATCCGATTAAGTAATGTACGTGTTTTTAGTAAAAGTGTATGAAAACATGCATAAGTCTAAACCAACTATGTCTAAATCCTTTTATAACATGGATAACAAACCTATTCTAAGGAGTTTGAAGACTTCAAAGTAAGTGTCACGTTTAGAGAATAAAGTTTTTAACTATTTTGTTGTAAATCAAATCTTTATTGTTTTAATAATGAAATATTATAAATTGATTTGAATTTTGTTATGTGTTATCAAATCTAACTATTTTAGGTATATATCTAATCCCATGAACTTATATCTTTGTTGGAATTTGTACCGATGTGTGATTTTAGAAAAAGTTTTTGAAAGCATGAATAGGTCTCATCAACAATATGTCAACCCTTTTTATAACATGGATAATAAACCTATTCTAAGGTGTTTGAAGACTTCAAAGTAAGTGTCATGTTTAGAGAATAAAGTTTTTAACTATTTTGTTGTAAAATCAAGTCTTTTATTATTTGAATAATCAAGTCTTATAAACTATTTTAAAAAGTTAACAATATGAAATATGAAAACATAAATGTAATTTTCTAGTTTTAAAATGTAGTTGGAATACGATTAAGTAATGTATGTAGATTTTAGTAAAAGTGTATGAAAACATGCATAAGTCTAAACCAACTATGTGTAAAGCCTAACATGGATAAAAGTCTTATTCCAAGGTGTTTCAAGGTATCAAAGTAAGTGTCATGTGTAGAGAATAAAGTTTTTAACTATTTTGTTGTAAATGAAATCTTTATTGTTTGAATAATGAAATTTTATAAATTTTTTTGAATTTTGTTATGTGTTACCAAATCTAACTATTTTAGGTATGTATCTAATCCCATGAACTTATGTCTTTGTTGGAATTCGTACCGATGTGTGATTTTAGAAAAAGTTTTTGAAAGCATGAATAGGTCTCATCAACTATATGTCAACCCCTTTTATAACATGGATAAAAAACCTATTCCAAGGTGTTTCAAGATATCAAAGTAAGTGTCATGTGTAACACCCCGACCGAAGGCGGATTATACATCGGGGCGCCACATATTGTTTCATTACTCGCGACACTATTTGGGTGTCAATATTTAATAAATACATTCATCGCGCATGCGCAGAACATAAATCATAAGATAACATAAATCATATCATAACTCGAAATATTCAAATAACATAATTTGTCTTGTTACATTTTAAACTAGGTCCAAAGAAAAGAAAACATCCTATGTGTCCTTGAGTTCCAAAAGCAGCTACAGCAAACCTGAACATGTGCTAAAATAAAACGTCAACACTTGCGTGTCGGTGAGAAATCAAGTTTAATAGATACAAATAGATAATATCAAACACTGCGCGCAACATGTGTATATCTGGTGTTTAACAAGGGTGTAATCAGATTGTGATCAAGCCTAAATAGATCATAGCTCATAGTTCAATCCGTGCTCCCAAATGAGCACAAAAACAAGAAAACATCTGTGCAAGTGTAAACAAAAGAAAACCGTAAACGATAGGTCTCTCGTGTTCATCTAATGGATCCATGAAAACTTCGGAATAGGCCGAACAAAGCGGTTAATGATACACACATACAAATAAACAGCCAAGTAAACGTCCTCAACACATGGGATACTGCGCGACTAAAGTTCATAAACAAGTTTAAGACTCAAGTTTGTACGAACACATGAACATCCCAAAACATTAAAAATAAAAAGGGATTAGGTACGAGATTACTCACTTGATAAAGATGCGATGAAAGATAATGCAAGAACCAACTTTAAACAAGCACAAGTTAACCTATAAATAAGGATATTATTGGTTTAATGATTTGTTTTATGCCTTGAATATATGTTAGCATTGTTAATAAGTAACTTAAACAAATTATTATATATTATAGATTACCGGAAAACAGGGCAGAACAGGAGAGAAGACGAAGGCAGAGAGAGGAGACGGCAGAGGATCAACGGCAGAGAACAAGGAAGATAAGAGAGATTAAGTGTTTGTGTGTGTAGTGTTTAATTATCAAGAAAATAGCTTAATATATAGGAAAACCCTAGGGAACACAATCCCTTGAAAAGAGGAAAAGATTTTATCAAATCAAGCAAAAGATATCAAAAAGCAAAAGAAAACAAAAGCAAAAGATATGGCAGGCTGCAGCAGGGGATGGGGAAAAGTTGACAGGTCACTGTTCAAAGCATAGGAGGGGTCAGATAAAGCACTGTACAAGACATGCGAAAGAAGATTTCAAAAGATTATGTCAGTCACTTTTTCTGTCAACCAATAGGATTGGTGCGCATGCTGCGCCGAAAGTGGCTTTTCGGGCAGAGGTCAGAGCTGACTTACAGTGCTCATACAAAAGATAAGATATCTCAAAAGCATATGGCTGGTAAAAACTGGAGAAAAGACTAAAGGGTTTAGCGCGAGAAGGCTCGAGCGCGCGAGCGCGAAGGCAGACAGAACAAACCTTAGCGCGCCGCGGGAAGAATTATATCCATAGTGCGCCGCGGGGAGAACTATATTTCTTAGCGCGCCGCGGGAAGAACTATATTTCTTAGCGCGTCGTGGGAACAGTTCGCCTCGCGTATCGCAGGAACAGGTGGTCTTCACGCAGGCTTCCTTGTAAGGAGTCTGGCGCGTGGAACTGCGCAGACATCCTTAGGCGGGAAGAAACAAAGGATAAACAAAGAGTTAAGAGAAGGGGGTTCAAGGCTTAAGGGTTAAGCAGAGGGGCGGGACGGCGACAAGAGAGAGAAAGAGGCGGGACGGCGACAAGAGGGACAAGGAGGCGGGAAGGAAATTAGTAATAATATATTTTAAATGTCAAGTTTTAAAAGAAAATAATTAAATTTTAAATCATAAAAAGAATCGGATCAGGAAACGGGTACCTGGGTCGGGTCGGATTCGGGCAGGTGTCACAGTCTCCCCTACTTTAAGAAATTTCGTCCCGAAATTTATCTCGAAGTAGGTTGCGCAGAGAAAAGGTGCGGGTACTTGATCTTCATTTGATCTTCCCTTTCCCAAGTGAACTCGGCTCCGCGCTTGGACTGCCAACGAACTTTGACAATAGGAATGCGACTGCGCTTGGTTTGCTTTACCTCGCGATCCATAATCTCGACAGGCTTCTCAACGAAATGCATAGACTCATCAACTTGAACTTCATCAAGTGGTATGTGGAGGTTCTCGTCAGCTAAACATTTCTTGAGATTGGAAACATGGAACGTTGGATACACATTGCTGAGCGCGGGCGGCAGGTCTAGTTTGTAGGCAACTTTTCCCACCCTCGCAAGAATCTTGAATGGACCAACATAACGAGGAGCAAGCTTACCTTTCTTCCCAAAGCGGACAACACCTTTCCAGGGCGACACTTTGAGGAGAACAAGATTACCAACTTGAAATTCGAGAGGCTTTCGCCTGCGATCTGCGTAACTCTTTTGTCGGCTTCTGGCAGTCAGCAAATGATCACGGATCTTGGCGATTTTATCGGTTGTCTCTTGAACTAGTTCGGGTCCTGTGATTTGTACTTCACCCACTTCGCTCCAACAAATCGGTGAGCGGCACTTTCGACCGTAAAGTGCTTCAAATGGGGCCATACCAATGCTGGAATGATAGCTGTTATTATAAGAGAACTCGACCAGAGGTAGGTGTGAATCCCAATTACCTCCAAAATCAAGAACACTAGATCGTAGCATATCCTCAAGGGTTTGAATGGTTCGCTCAGACTGTCCGTCAGTCTGAGGATGATATGCAGTACTCATGTCCAAACGAGTTCCTAACGCAGATTGGAGAGATCTCCAAAAGCGAGATATAAAACGGCCATCGCGATCGGATATGATGCTCAAAGGAGTACCATGACGGCAGACAATCTCCTTGACATAAAGCTGCGCAAGTTGTTCAACACGATAGTTTTCACGAATGGGCAGGAAGTGAGCAGACTTAGTCAATCGATCCACTATTACCCAAATGCTATCATGTTTGCTTGCTGTCAAAGGTAACTTGGTAATAAAGTCCATTGCTATACTTTCCCATTTCCACGTAGGAATTTCTGGTTGTTCGAGCAAACCAGATGGGCGTTGATGTTCAACTTTTACCTTAGAACAAGTTAGGCATTTAGCTACGAACACAGCAATATCCTTTTTCATACCGGGCCACCAATAAGTAAGGCGCAAATCCTTGTACATTTTGTCAGCGCCGGGATGAATGGAATACCGACTTTTGTGCGCTTCACTCAGGATGTCAGCGCGAAGATTCTCATCATTGGGAATCCAGATGCGATTGAGATAACAGAGAATTTCATTCAGGTTAGGGACAAGATGAGCTTCAGCGCCACACGCTAGCTCGGCGCGAAGGTTGCCATTGCTGATCGATGCGCGCTGCGCGTCGCGAATGCGCGATTCAAGATCGCTTTGGATCGTCGCGAAGTGAAGCTGCGTGCGCGGCAAAATACAGTTAAGTTGGCTGGGTTTGTGGCTGAGCGCATCGGCTACCACATTAGCTTTTCCAGGGTGATATCGGATCTCACAATCGTAATCGCTGATGAGTTCGTTCCATCGGCGTTGTCTCATGTTAAGTTCCTTTTGATCAAAGATATGCTGAAGGCTTTTATGGTCGGTGTAAATGATACACTTAGTACCATAGAGATAGTGTCTCCAGATTTTTAAGGCAAATACAACTGCACCAAGTTCGAGGTCGTGAGTCGTATAATTCTTTTCATGAATTTTGAGTTGCCTTGACGCGTAAGCGATAACCTTGCCTCGTTGCATAAGTACGCAACCGAGACCTTGGTTGGAGGCATCACAATAAACGATAAAATCGTCAGTACCCTCTGGTAACGTTAGAACAGGAGCTTCGCACAACAATTGCTTGAGCATTTGAAAGGCTTCTTCTTGCTTCGAGCCCCAAATATACGGTTTGCCTTTGTGCGTTAATGCTGTTAAAGGCAAGGCGATTTTTGAGAAGTTCGAAATGAATCGCCGGTAGTAACCAGCTAAGCCCAAAAAGGAACGGATTTCGGTAGGAGTGGTCGGTGTAATCCAGTTCTTGATTGCTTCAATTTTGGATGGGTCGACATGAATACCCATCTTGTTTACAACATGACCAAGAAACTGTACTTCATCAGACCAAAATTCACACTTGGAAAGCTTAGCATAGAGTTGCTCAGTTCGAAGCTTTTGCAACACCAGCCGAAGATGTTGCTCATGCTCGGCCTTGGTCTTAGAATACACCAAAACATCATCGATAAACACGATCACAAATCGGTCCAAGAAAGGCCTACACACCCGATTCATTAGATCCATGAAAACGGCGGGTGCGTTGGTTAATCCGAAGGACATGACCAAGAATTCAAAGTGGCCATAACGAGTTCGAAAAGCAGTCTTGGGAATATCCTCTTCGCGGATACGCAACTGGTGATAACCAGAACGGAGATCGATCTTGGAGAAACAAGAGGCACCTTGGAGTTGATCAAAGAGGTCGTCAATACGCGGTAAGGGATACCGGTTCTTAATGGTGAGCTTGTTCAACTCGCGGTAATCGATACACATGCGAAACGTACCATCTTTCTTTTTAACGAACAACACCGGAGCACCCCATGGCGAAGAGCTAGGGTGAATGAATCCTTTAGCGGTCAACTCTTGAAGTTGGCTTGCCAATTCTTGCATTTCGGCGGGTGCAAGACGATAAGGAGATTTGGCTACGGGGGATGCACCAGGGACAAGATCAACACGAAACTCGACTTCCCGAGCGGGCGGTAAACTAGAAAGATCATCAGGAAAGACTTCAGGAAAGTCACGCACGATAGGGATTTCATGAAGTTTCTTCTTTCCTTCATCGGGTTTGACCACATGAGCTAAGAATGCGACACATTTCTTTCGTAAAAGTTTTCGGGCTTCAATGCAGGACATAAGCTTAAGACCGTTGGAGGGTTTCTCGCCGTAGATGTGAAGATCACCGTTTTCTCGAGGAATGCGAATCAACTTCTTGGCGCAAATAACTTCGGCGCGATTCTTCGAGAGCCAGTCCATACCAATGATAACATCAAAACTTCCAAGAGGCATGGGGATGAGGTCGATTAGAAAATCGTGTTCATTAAGGTTAAGCGTGCAATCTTTGATCACAGAGTTTAATATAATAGTTTCACCGTTAGCCATTTCAACTGTAAAGTTTCCGTTTAAGTTTACGCGCGGTCGCGCGAGTTTTTGTTCAAATGCGCGAGAAATAAAACTTCTATCGGCGCCAGTATCAAAAAGTATAGATGCATATTGTCCGTTAAGTAAAAATGTACCATTAACTACGTCATTATTCGCTTGCGCTTGGTGCGCTGTTATATTAAAAGATCGTCCGCGCGCCGTTTGGTTTGAAATTTGGTTAACCGGATTAGCTTGTGTAATTTGTACTTGCAGTCTCGGGCACGCGTTCCGGAAATGACTGGGGTCACCGCAGTTATAGCACGACCTGGGTCGTGGATTAGGGTATGCTGATTGCGGGTTTTGCGGGTAGATTGGTGGTGTTTGAGCGATTGGGTTGGCGGGAAGGACTCTACAGTACTCAGCAGAGTGACCAGTACGGCCACATCGGTTACATTGTCGACACGGGGTTTGAGTTGGGTGATGAAGTCTACGGGTTGGGCAAAAGGGTTGGTTTCCTGTGTAAGGTTTCTTAGTTGACGGGGCAGGGAGCGCAGGATTGGTTAAGGCATAGTTATGGACTACAGGGGGTGTTGGGTAGGTTGACAGTGGGTTAGAAGCGTATACTGGAGGTTGGTAGGCGGGTTGCTGGACGAGTGGGTTGGTAAGCGCGTAAGCTTGGTGACTGGGTTTGCGCCTACGTTTCAGGTTGCTATGGTTTGAGGGTTCTGGTTTGGTTTCTGTTGGTTCAGGGGCAGTCTTGGTGGGTTTGGTCTTCTCAGCTCCCCGCAGGAACAGGGTTCCTGCTCTGACATGGTTGTCGCTGAGCACAGCGGCCAACTCGATGGCGTCAGAGACGGTTAGTGGGTTCCTGGCCCATACAGAATCTTGAATTTCCATGGGGAGACCCCCAAGGAACTTTTCGATGGCTCGGCGGGAAGGGGTAACTAGGTGAGGGACAAGCAAACTTAGTTCATGGAAGCGCGTCGCGTACTCGCGCGCTTCGCCACTGTATTGCTTCAAGTTCCAAAATTCTTCCTCCAGGCGCTTTACTTCGTTGGGAGGACAGAATTCTCGCGTCAACAGATCCTTAAATTCCTCCCAGGGCATGCTAGAAGCAGCTTCTGCGCCACGCGCATGAGCTACTCCATTCCACCATGTAAGCGCCCTTGATTCCAGGACACTAGAGGCATATAGGGTTCGTCTGTCTGGGGGGCATTGGGTATGGAGGAAAGTGTTTTCAATCTTCTCGAGCCATTGGAGCATCACGGTGGCTCCTTCAAGCCCTGTGAATTTCGGAGGGTTACCCGCATTGAAGGATTTAATATTGTAACCGGAGGTGTTGGTATTGTTTTGGCTCAAAGCTTGGGCTATTGCGGCGGCCATTTCCTGGGAACGTTGCTGCGATCGTCTGCGCGCGGCTTCTTTCTTCCTAAGATGGCGAGCTGATAGTGGAGGCATTCTATAAAAGTTTTAGTTTTGTTAATATCTTGGTTTTAGTGCAATGTATAACCTTGTAAAGCTTGTTTTCGCGAAGTTAAATGCTATCAAATTCTGAAGTAAAATATAAGTTAAATGCAAACTTAATACAGGCAATGAAATCGAATTGAAAATCGACAATTCATGCATCACCATGACTTTCCGAATTCTCAATTTAAAATATACGAGTAAATGAGTATTGAAGATTGACAATTCATGTATCACCATGACTTTTCAAATCTTCAATATAAAATATACGAGAAATGAGTATTGTAGTTTGACAATTCATGTATCACCATGACTTTTCAAATCTTCAATTTCAGTACATAAAATTAATGGTAATCGAAAATCAACTATTCATGTATCACCATGACTTTTCGGATTTTCAATCCCCACAACAAACGAATATGTAAGTAAATAAATAAATTGAAATTTAACAATAAAAATCGAAAGATCGCGAATAAAACATGAAATCAAGTGCTGCGTATGCGCAAGCATATTTATAAATAACGAGTAATTAACAATAAGCGTGCAAACATGAGATTTCTCTCATGCGCGAGAAGGGACTCTTAGGTATTCTAGCCCGTTACGTCTAACCACCTATCCTAAAGTCAACGGGCTCTGATACCAATCTGTAACACCCCGACCGAAGGCGGATTAAACATCGGGGCGCCACATATTGTTTCATTACTCGCGACACTATTTGGGTGTCAATATTTAATAAATACATTCATCGCGCATGCGCAGAACATAAATCATAAGATAACATAAATCATATCATAACTCGAAATATTCAAATAACATAATTTGTCTTGTTACATTTTAAACTAGGTCCAAAGAAAAGAAAACATCCTACGTGTCCTTGAGTTCCAAAAGCAGCTACAGCAAACCTGAACATGTGCTAAAATAAAACGTCAACACTTGCGTGTCGGTGAGAAATCAAGTTTAATAGATACAAATAGATAATATCAAACACTGCGCGCAACATGTGTATATCTGGTGTTTAACAAGGGTGTAATCAGATTGTGATCAAGCCTAAATAGATCATAGCTCATAGTTCAATCCGTGCTCCCAAATGAGCACAAAAACAAGAAAACATCTGTGCAAGTGTAAACAAAAGAAAACCGTAAACGATAGGTCTCCCGTGTTCATCTAATGGATCCATGAAAACTTCGGAATAGGCCGAACAAAGCGGTTAATGATACACACATACAAATAAACAGCCAAGTAAACGTCCTCAACACATGGGATACTGCGCGACTAAAGTTCATAAACAAGTTTAAGACTCAAGTTTGTACGAACACATGAACATCCCAAAACATTAAAAATAAAAAGGGATTAGGTACGAGATTACTCACTTGATAAAGATGCGATGAAAGATAATGCAAGAACCAACTTTAAACAAGCACAAGTTAACCTATAAATAAGGATATTATTGGTTTAATGATTTGTTTTATGCCTTGAATATATGTTAGCATTGTTAATAAGTAACTTAAACAAATTATTATATATTATAGATTACCGGAAAACAGGGCAGAACAGGAGAGAAGACGAAGGCAGAGAGAGGAGACGGCAGAGGATCAACGGCAGAGAACAAGGAAGATAAGAGAGATTAAGTGTTTGTGTGTGTAGTGTTTAATTATCAAGAAAATAGCTTAATATATAGGAAAACCCTAGGGAACACAATCCCTTGAAAAGAGGAAAAGATTTTATCAAATCAAGCAAAAGATATCAAAAAGCAAAAGAAAACAAAAGCAAAAGATATGGCAGGCTGCAGCAGGGGATGGGGAAAAGTTGACAGGTCACTGTTCAAAGCATAGGAGGGGTCAGATAAAGCACTGTACAAGACATGCGAAAGAAGATTTCAAAAGATTATGTCAGTCACTTTTTCTGTCAACCAATAGGATTGGTGCGCATGTTGCGCCGAAAGTGGCTTTTCGGACAGAGGTCAGAGCTGACCTACAGTGCTCATACAAAAGATAAGATATCTCAAAAGCATATGGCTGGTAAAAACTGGAGAAAAGACTAAAGGGTTTAGCGCGAGAAGGCTCGAGCGCGCGAGCGCGAAGGCAGACAAAACAAACCTTAGCGCGCCGCGGGAAGAACTATATCCATAGTGCGCCGCGGGGAGAACTATATTTCTTAGCGCGCCGCGGGAAGAACTATATTTCTTAGCGCGTCGCGGGAACAGTTCGCCTCGCGTATCGCAGGAACAGGTGGTCTTCACGCAGGCTTCCTTGTAAGGAGTCTGGCGCGTGGAACTGCGCAGACATCCTTAGGCGGGAAGAAACAAAGGACAAACAAAGAGTTAAGAGAAGGGGGTTCAAGGCTTAAGGGTTAAGCAGAGGGGCGGGACGGCGACAAGAGAGAGAAAGAGGCGGGACGGCGACAAGAGAGACAAGGAGGCGGGAAGGAAATTAGTAATAATATATTTTAAATGTCAAGTTTTAAAAGAAAATAATTAAATTTTAAATCATAAAAAGAATCGGATCAGGAAACGGGTACCTGGGTCGGGTCGGGTCGGATTCGGGCAGGTGTCACATCATGTGTAGAGAATATAGTTTTTAACTATTTTGTTGTGAATGAAATCTTTATTGTTTGAATAATGAAATCTTATATATTTTTTTTGAATTTTGATATGTGTTACCAAATCTAACTATTTTAGGTATGTATCTAATCCCATGAACTTATGTCTTTCTTGGAATTCGTCCCGATGTGTGATTTTAGAAAAAAGTTTTTGAAAGCATGAATAGGTCTCATCAACTATATGTCAGCCCCTTTTATAACATGGATAATAAACCTATTCTAAGGAGTTTGAAGACTTCAAAGTAAGTGTCATCTTTAGAGAATAAAGTTTTTAACTATTTTGTTGTGAATCAAATCTTTATTGTTTTAATAATTAAATATTATAAACTATTTTAAAAAGTTAACAATATGAAATATGAAAACATAAATGTTATTTTCTACTTTTAAAAAGTAGTATGAATCCGAGTTTTGTAATACATAATAAAAAAATTATTGTCTGTCTTGCTAGAGAACACTAAATGATGGTGAAAAGAAGATGTAAATCAAATCTTTATTGTTTTATAGTTGAAATATTATATTTGATTTGAATTTTATTATGTGTTATCAAATCTAACTATTTTAGGTATGTATCTAATCCCATGAAGTTATGTCTTTCTTGGAGTTCGTCTCGATGTGTGATTTTAGAAAAAAGTTTTAGAAAGCATAATAGGTCTCATCAACTATATGTCAACCTTTTTTTATAACATGGATAATAAACCTATTCTAAGGTTGACTTCAAAGTAAGTGTCATTTTTAGAGAATAAAGTTTTTAAATATATTGTTGTGAATCAAACCTTTATTCTTTGAATATTGAAATGTTATAAACTATTTTAAAATGTTAACAATATGAAATATGAAAACATAAATGTTATTTTCAACTTTTAAAAATTAGTAGGAATCCGAGTTTTGTAATACATATTAAAAATATTATTGTCTGTCTTGCTAGAGAACACTAAATGATGATGAAAAGAAGATGTCTTCAAAGTATATCGGTATTAAATTCTTCTAAATTGTTTGACTTTTGTTATGTGTTACCATTTCTTACTATTTTAGAAATGTATCAAATCCCATTTAACAAATATATGTGATTTTAGAAAAAGTTTTTGAAAGCATGAATAGGTCTCATCAACTATATGTCAACCCTTTTTATAACATGGATAATAAACATATTCTAAGGTGTTTGAAGACATCAAAGTGAGTGTCATGTTTAGAGAATAAAGTTTTTAACTATTTTGGTGTAAAGTATTAATCTACTATTTGACTATGTATATGTCTCAATAAACTATTTGACCACAAACATTTCTAATATGCATTTAAATTTTCTAAAAAGTATCATGTATAAAGAGTTTAAAAAGTGTGTTGAAAGTGGTATATAGAAGATTTGATACCTTGAGTATACATCATGTCCAAGTGCCAACAAACATAAATATTTAGATGTTTAATATGAGATTTGCAATTATAATAATTCAAACAAGTTATAGGATTACCATCATACCGGTATAGGAGCCGTTATTGTTTAGTGATTGTTGTATAACTGATTACACTATTTCTATCCAGGTCAAACAATTAGTTCAGTCAAAACTCCGTCGTTTGCATTTGTCACATATCATTTGTCAAAATTAATGAAATTAATAAAAACTTAAACATGTTCATACAAAAGGGTCTAATAAGTTAAAATAAAATAAGATTTTATTTTTTGAAGAGTCGTACCTTTAAATGAACGGTTAATTGTGACGGAATGCAACCCACTGTTGACAACAAATATCTGCTAATAAAATATAATTTTGATTATATTAGTATTTTGAGATTTTGATAAGTAAAAAGCATAATAAAAAGATGTTATACCTTATTGACCATTTGCTCATCATCCATAGTTAGTGGTAATACAGGTTGGACACTCAGTTGAGTCAAACTCCGTCGTTTGCATTTGTCACATATCATTTGTCAAAATTTATGAAATTAATAAAAACATAAACATGTTCATACAAAAGAGTCTAATCAGTTAAAATAAAATAAGATTTGATTTTTTGAAGAGTCGTACGTTCATTGTAACGGAACGCAACAGAATGTGTTGGTAATTTTATAGCATAACGCTTGTATCACTGAAATAAAAACAGATTTGAATGAATTAACGACGGACATATGCGTTAATAAATATAAATATTTGATAGTTGGCTAAGAAGGGGTAAAGTGGTCATAGTGTTGGTTCGGAACAACCTTTTTAGAGTATTATGGGTATTTATCAGATTTGGGGGAAGCATATTCAAGTTTGAATGTCTGTACTTATAAAATTGGATTTATAAAAGTTATTCTATACTTAAAAAATTTTTATTTGAATGTCTGTATATCGAAAATAAAGTAGAAATCAAATTGTGCAAATGATAACCTAAAAGTGAACAAATGAAGGTAATGTAACAATTTGACACAAATTGAATTAAAAGAAAAAAATATCCAAACCTGAAGAATAAACAGTAGATTTGTTGATCCTAGTCAGATATTTAATTGCTTCAAATCCACAAATAAAAATGTCCAAAAGAAAACCTAAAAGTAAACAAATGAAGGTAATCTAATAATTTAACAAAAATAGAATTATAACAAAAAAGATCCAAACTTGAAGAAGAAACGGAAGACTATTGGATCCTAGTCAGATCTATTTTCTTCAAATCCATAAATGAAAATTGTCCAAATTAAAACCTAAAAGTAAACAAAATAACGTAATCTATTAATTTGAAAGACATTTAATTAAAACACATAAAGATCCAAACCTGAAGAAGAAACTGTAGATTTGTTGATCCTAGTCTGATATTTACTTGCTTCAAATCCACATTAACCAAAAAAAAATAATTCTTCATCAAATAACACCAAACGAAGTAAATTCAAAGGAAAATAGATTCAAACCTGAAGATTGACAGACATATCTTTAGTTGAGTTGACTCACAATCTGATTATTGTGAGTAGGAGAACCATCAATCGGATCAGACGATTAAGAGAAAGCACATATAATTGTTTGTTAATCTTCGTATATAAATCCAGATTTGAGAAGAAAAAGAAGAGAATGATTTGAAGAAAAAAAGAGAAAAGAGGAAGAAAAGAGGCCGGGTGAAAGAAAGAGGTAGGGTGAAAGAAAGAGGCAGATGTATGTGAATGGATGTTTTTAGGGTTTCTCTCAATGAACCGGTATTAACTAACCGGTTTATTAAGAGTGCATTGTAAGGTTGACATATCAGCATGGTTGCTTGTATGAGTGACACATCAGCACAATGAATGGGGGGGACAAGTGTCCAAATTGTTCTTCCTTTATTATATAGGAAGATTGATTAAAAGGTATGATATTTGATGTGTGTGAGTATTTTTTTTTTGTTAGTTTCATGGATATATTATCATTTATATAGGGTCGTGTGTACTTGAAGAATCTTATTTATCACATGGACGATTATACGTGGCTATATCAAGAGTTATAAGCATACCTATATGTTACCTTATCAAGAGTTACAAGCAGGCATGAACTAAAGATTTTGATTTGTGATAAACAATGTATACCAACAAATACAATCACAAATGTAGTGTACAAGGACTGTTTTACTTATCTGTAACATATTTATGTAATTTTCGTTATGTAATTTCTGTAAGTTTAATGTGAATTGTAACCGTATAAATTATATGATCATTTTGTTAATTCTATTTTACTTAATGGTTAAAAATACAAAATTTTCATCAATTACCCGTGTAATACACGGGCCTCAAACTAGTGTATAAATAAAGTAAGACTCGTGCTTATATTAGTTAGTACACTAGTTATATAAATTTTAAGATATGACATAAACTGGCCTAGACCCTCGTGTAAGAGTCTATGAATAATAAAAGAATGAACCGACATTTATAAATTATAGAGTTTGGAAAACACCGGCCATTTTGTTTAATGTTCATGAACTTATAAAAACTTTTGTTATAAGATAGTTTAATGCATGTATCATAAAAGTAAATGAAATGTTGCATGTTACAAATTAAAGCATAGCGTAATACATAACGTTAAAGTTTAATTTAAGTTCAATATAATACACTAGTTTTTATCACCCGTATTACAGGGTTGTTTTATCTTATTTGTTTATAATATTTATTTATTTTTTGAATTTTTATTTTTTTATTACATGAAAGTTAATAATATGTTTATGGTTTGAAAATAAATTGTTTCATAAATAAATGAGATGTTCTGGTTTAAAAGCTATATGGGTTTGATGAGACCCAAGACCCGTTTATTTTTTTTACTATAAAATTGGTTTTTTAATTATAAATAATATATAATTTTTTTAAAATAAATCAGATATTAATTTTGGGTATATCCTTACTTTATAGGATTTAAATCAAATATTTCGTGAGATTAGTTTTTAATTTAATGAGATGTTATAGCTCATTTAAAAAATATTTGGGTTTGATAAGACTCATACCCGTGAATTCGGGTCAAATGCATGAGAAGCCTCCATTTAAAAATCACGCAAATCTGGTGACTCCAAAAAAGGGGGAACGACCACATCGCGACACAAGGAATTTTTGGGTTTTTGTTTATATATATTATAGATACGTACTATTTTTTATAAGTTATAAAACGAAGATACGTCTATGAATTAGTATGCATAAAAGTTTGAATCAATCACGGTGACATATTATAAGGGTTAAGAAACCATCTATTCTTATTGAAAACGATTTTGTTAGGGAGTCTGGTGGAATATTTGGAAGCATCGAAATGATACGGTCTTCATGAAGAATCATTTAAATAATGTATTGTTGTTTGATGATGGGTACTCGAATAGGAAGAGTAAGGGCAAATTAAATTGGATAGATTAGTTACAAAATCCTCTAATTAATTTCATCTTGTTTTTATTTTCGCTAGTCGGTGTTTAATACTATTTCGTCGAATAAAACAAATCCTAGTTTAAGATGACACAGTGCGAAATTTTAATCTACTTTAAATTATGGGGAAAGTGAATACGATTTTGTTAGGCGTCTAAACTTAGACGCAAAACTCACAAAAAATGCGTAGTCTTGATTAAAAAATCTCTATATATTTAGATTAGATTACAAACACAATAAAACGTGTACTTGTTTTGTACCAAGATTTGTGATTTATATCGTTTAAGTTTTATCGTTGAAAAAGATGCATCTGCAAACCGAAATTCACCTTGGAAGCCGGATCACATTGTATTGTAAATTGCTTTTTAAATAATAAAAGAATTTTAATTTGAAACTGAAATCACATCGGCGCCGTCACAATACCTAGAGTCAATAGGAGCTCGAAACTAAGCGTGAGCTCAAACTTTGTATTTGTATTTTATATACTACGAAAGAGTTACAGTACAATAATTGTGTCACACCCTAACCTAAAGCGGAAATGCCGGGGCGTGATCCCATTGCTCACAGCTCGAATATACTATCATATATAAAATGTGACAATATCTAATTAATTATTTATGAATATTACACACATTATCCAAATATACAAAACAATCCAAATACACAAATATGAGTTCATATAACGATTATCTTCATTATATCCTAAGGTCTTGTCTACGTGTCCAACTTCAATCTTCAGGCAACCTGCATATGCGTAGAAAATAGAGTTTTTGTCAACAAATATGTTGAGTGAGTTTAACACCAAGTTTTGACACCAAAATAATGTTAATATGATAAATAAGCAAAACATAATAAATGCGGTAATGAAATCAAACCATAAGCAAATAAGTTGTCGACTAAACCATTGCCAAGCGAATCGGGCGCCGGTAAATCAACTATGAGCATATAATGAGAATAAGACCGTTTTCAAGCGAATCGCGTTGGTAAATGAGAATGAGAACCCTCCCTAAGGGAATATGTCAAGCGAATCAATACAATAACACATAAGCACATAACAAGTAGATTTGATTAATCACACACAATTACACGTTTGCTATTTTGGATATGTATATATTGTTATGTATATATATATAGTATGATATACGCATATGTCCCCAAATCATTGTGAAAAATTGAGTAAAACAGAGGAATGATAAAACTCACCTTAGACGTGTTGGGTGTAGATTTTCTATCCCGGATGAGCTACGGTTCAAGGGTTTTGAGCTATCCTATCAACGCTAATATTCCGAGGATGGTATTTGACTAATTCAATTGTCCTATATTATTTTTATTTGTTTTGCAGATAAGATCACGTGTAAAATATGCTAATATGAACGTGGACTTACAACGGCTAATGCTTGAACTTCGTCAAATGGAACGTGGGCAAGCAACGGATTATGGAAGAAATAGTCTTCACAGGTACCTAGAGAAGAGAATGTTGAAGCAGATGCCCTAGAATATTTAGCTTCATCCTTCAGGATACCGGAAGGTGTCAAGATCCCTATCATACATATCCTGAGCCCAGCAATAGAAGAACAAGGTGTCAATGAAATATCAGAAGATGGTAGAGATATGGGAGTCACGAATCCTAAGGATAATGAAAGTTCTTAGATTATCCCAATCAAGGAATATATTCAGGATGGAGTTATCCCCAAGGATGAAAACCCAAGATCTTTTCGCACAAAGGTAATCCCATATATTGTAATAAATGTTATATTATATAGAAAATCTCTTGCAGGACCATATCTTAGGTGCTTGGAGAAGGCAGAAGCTCAAGAATTTCTTCAGGATATCCATGATGGAGATTGTGGGAATCACACTGGGGGCAGAGCACTATTCTCCACGATCCTGAGGACGGGATACTTCTGGCCAACGATGAAGAGGGATGCTATGAATTATTCTCATAAATGTGATGCATGCCAGGACATAGCAACATTTTGCACCAGCCAGCAGAACCATTATATCCTATTATATCCCCTTGGCCTTTCATGAAGTGGGGAATGGATATCGTGGGGAAACTACCAAGAGCTCCAGGAGGAAAAGTCTTATGCTGGCTATGACAGATTATTTCTCGAAGTGGATCGAAGCGGAAGCCTTTGTTCAAGTCAGAGAGAAAGAAGTTATCTCATTCATCAAGGGCAATATCCTGACCAGATTTGGGATTCCGGCAGAGATACTGTGTGACAATGACTCGCAATTCATCGGCAAGAGAACAACTAACTGTTGTGCCAGTTGGGGAATCAAGATGATCACATCAACACCTGTCCACCCTCAGGCTAATGGACAGGCTGAATCAAGCAACAAAATCATTATCAATAACCTAAAGAAAAAGTTGGGGTCTAAGAAAGGAAAGTGGGCCGAGGAACTACCTTTTGTTCTTTGGGCAGATAGAACCACTTTGAAGAATGCTACTGGTCAGACTCTTTTCTCATTAGTATTCGGAGCTGAAGCAGTTATCCCCACGGAGATGGTTATCCTGACGGCCAGAGTCACTCATCAAAATCCCGAAGATAATACTCGAAGTCTACTTGAAGATCTATATACGGTAGAAGAACTCCTGGATTTGGCAAAGATCAGAATTGCGTCTTATCAACAGAAGATAGCAAAGTCCTACAACAAGAATATTAGAGTTCTAAGGTTTCACGAAGGGGATTTGGTTCTCCGAAAAGCTTTTCAGAACACTACCAATCCTAAGGATGGAAAGCTTGCATCAAAGTGGGAAGGTCCTTACTTGATTGATTCAGAAGCAGGAAAGGGGGCATACAAATTGTCTACCTTAGATGGTAACTTACTACAAAGGGCTTGGAATGCTATACACCTCAAAAAATATTTCATGTAAGACTTCTATCCCGAGGATAACTGTTATACTAAACAGTCAAGGTATGTATTCGAATTTATACTTTTATTTATTTTCAATATTATTATTCTTCAAACAAGGTACTAACTTAAGCATCGGAGGGGTGTTAGCAAGGCTAACACCCACCCCTCACTTAAAGTTGACAGTTTTGTAGATATGAGGGACTCTCATATGGAATAAGGTTAACTTGGGCCTTCGACGCCAGTTTATAAGGGTCGTGTCGCTAGCTTAATCTTAAGGTATAAGGGATTTTCACCTCTTCTAAGGTTTAAGGGATTTTCATCTCTTCTTAAGATCGCCTGTAGCGCATATTTATTCAGCCTTAGTTCGAGAGGCGGGGCCAGCACATGAAATATAGTGACTTGTTAACTCGTTATCATCGGCTATTGGTATGAATCTTGAGGTTTAAGGGGTTTTCACCTCTTCTTAAAGTCGCCTGTAGCGCGTGTTTGTTCGGCCTTAATTCGAGAGGCGGGGCCAGCACATGAAATATAGTGACTTGTTACCTCGTTATCCTCGGCTATTGGTTTGAACCTCAAGTTTATGGTAGACGTATCATAATCTAAGGTTTAGGATATTTTCATCTCTTCTAAAAGGGCCTCGTCGCCAGTTCATTCCTAAGGTTTAAGAGATTTTCATCTCTTCTAAAAGGCCTTGTCGCAAATTCGTTTCTAATGGTTTAAGAGATTTTTCATCTCTTCTAAAGGGCTTTGTCGCCAGTTTATTTAGGCCTTGTCGCCAGAATTTTTAAAAGTATTAGCAGGATAATACTAATATTACAATTCTATTGCTATATCCCCGGGATTAGAGGAGCATTCTAAACAATGATCTTATTCCGAGAATAAGATCATTGTTTAGAATGCTCCTCTAATCCCGGGGATATAGCAATAGAATTGTAATATTAGTATTATCCTGCTAATACTTTTAAAAATTCTGGCGACAAGGCGGAATAAGATGGTCTAGACAATTTCCAGGTTAATTGATATACGATTCTGGTATGATTTACTATTTGTGAATATCTTATCTTCCGTATTATTTATAAGATAAAGTTTATGACTTGATATTGGTTTATTGGTAAAACTTTACTATTACTAAGAAATTTTTCATTTCTAACAAACTTAGATTTTTCTAAATACGGAAAAAGTAAAAGGATACCAATATAAGTCATAAAAAGTTGTACTAATATGCAGGAAAAGATAGTCCGGGTTTCACTCAAAACGGAGCCCATCCACCCGAACTATCACAATTGTTCTAAAGTAGAAAATAAAAGACGGGGTGGGTTTCGTCCTGAACCAGGATCCCTCCACCCAAACCATTATCCTGAGTTTACTACATTATCCTTACATAACCAAAATAGAAATTGTTCAAAACAACCATTGAAAACACATAAAAACAACCTGGAGACCAGGTTCAAACCTTTACACCTTCAACATTGTCACCTTCCTTCTTCTCCAAATCCGTCGCCTCCCCAGCCTTAGTCTCCTTCACCTCCTCACTAGCTCCAATCTCCTTGATCACCTCAGAAGCACCCGCCATCTCATCTTCTTCAAGCTTCTCCCCCCTCAGCATCTTCAGTTTCTTCTTCCAAGCCACAGAATTCCAGGAGTCCATCACATGACCTTTTGCTTGCGTTTCCTCTGACATCTTGATCATCAACTCAAATATACTGGCGGCTGCACACTTCTTGGTCTCCTCAAAGAACTCAGTCTTCTCCAACTCAAATGAGGCTTTGAGGTCCGAAATCTCTTTGTCCTTCTTTTTGAGCAGCTTGTCCTTTGTGTCAACAGCCTGTAGGATATCGGCGAGCTTGGCTTCAGCCTCTCTCTTGGACAATTCAGCATCTTGGGATATCTGACGGTAACTTTCGGTTTTCTGTTATCCCCAAATTAACATTAGTTTTTCTGTAGATTACTATTTTCAGGATAAACAAAGATACTTACTGTTCCGAGAAAGTTAGCGAGAGCTTGAAGCTTCTCCACAGCATCAGTAGTGGTCATGTCAGCAAAGGGCTCGGTCTCGGCCGAAGTGGTGGCTTTCCTCTTCTTCTGTGCAGCACTTTTCTGGCGAGTCGTTGGAACTCTCACCGACGGAGAAAGTGTCTTGGAATGTTCTTCTTTCACCACCATCTTGTCCTCAATGAGATCATCCAGATCAACTAAGCTAAAAGACTTTGGCTTCGGCATCCCTATACAATGATTTATTAAATTATTCTCAAGTTAACAAAATCCCTAGAAAACCTAAAATCCCCAAAATACTTACCAGAAGTCATACTCTCAGCGTGTTTTGAAGCGATCACACTCGTTTCTCCTGTTTCTTCCTCTAACCAAAACTCCCTATCCTCTGCTGGGACCTTGAACAATGCCTTAAGCCTTTTCTTCGTATCCTTCCTGAACTTTATCAAATCCTCAAACACAACTGCCAAAAAATAAGCCATATTAAAATAAATCGTTTGCAAAAGAAAATTTTATCCTACAGATTTCCTACCCTTATGAACCCATTTAAAAGGCAAGTTCATTCCATCAGGAATGGAGTCTCAACGAACGAAAAAAGAAATGTTTCTTCCAATCAGGGTCACTACTGGACACCTTGGGAACCATATAAAGACGGCTGGATTTAGACTGGAGACAGTAGCAAAAAGATCCATGAGTTCGGAGGTTATAAGTCGCAGCTATTTCGGGTACGCCTATGGACAACCCATGGGTTTTGTTCAGTCGATCTACTGTGGCCAGAACCCTCCACACCATCGGCATGACTTGGGAGTAAGAGAATCTGGTGACATTAAAGAACTCCTTGATGAGCGGGGGAAATGGATATGAAAGGCCAATCGAAAAGGGGTAATAGAAAAAGCAAATCCAGGTTTTAGAAGAAAAGTCAGCCTTGACATGGAATCATATGGCCTAATAACGGTTTCAGCAGGTAGTAAACCCGACTCTTTCAGAAATCTAATGTCTAAATCTTTGAAAAGACACGGGTCTTCAACGGTGGCCGGAATGAGAGCCTGGTCAACGAAATCATCTGAGGTTGCAAAGGAGAAAGGATTGGGCGCACGAGGGGTTCTCTTCCTCATTATCGTTCGGATCGGAAGAAAAATTTCAAGAAATTAAAGAAGACGAGAAAGAGAAACTGACATGATTGTGAACCGATGGAGGAAGTATTAATTTGAGATTGGGAAATGGTTTGATTATAATCTGGAAGGACAGTTATAGGGTCTCCTCAATCCGTGTGCATGTCCTTTCAGTTGGCAAAAGATATTTTACTTTTCGAAATTTAAAATTTTGCCTTATCTATAAAAATTGGAGGAAATTGTTGGGTGTAGATTTTCTATCCTCAGGATGAGCTACGGTTCAAGGGTTTTGAGCTATCCGGTCAACGCTAATATTCCGAGGATGGTATTTGACTAATTCAATTGTCCTATATTATTTTTATTTGTTTTGCAGATAAGATCACGTGTAAAATATGCTAATATGAACGTGGACTTACAACGGCTAATGCTTGAACTTCGTCAAATGGAACGTGGGCAAGTAACGGATTATGGAAGAAATAGTCTAGGGTTTCCGGTTATTTCGGGATAATAGTTGTAATATTTTATTATATATATGAGATGATAATATCATTAGGCCAGACACATTCACTTACTTAGCTACTAGCATACTCTGTTACACTTAGCATTCGATCACTTATCAGCTCCACCACTTGTAATCATCTATTTTCGTTATTAATAAAGTCGACGGTGATAGTTTTCACCGTCCGGGGGTTTTTTCTGCCGGAGATTACCATAATCATACACGATTCTGACCAAAAATTACGTTCTTAATCTTTGACCGGAGTAATTCGACCAAAGATTACGTTGTTAATTCTTGACCGACGTAAGATTATTGTGATCAAGGGTTTTTTCCCTCGTAATCATATCATTGTGTTCGATCTCATTATAAACAAGCACTTCACCTCACGCACGAATTTGATCAAAAGTTGTTTTGCCAATTTTTGACCGAAACAAGACGGAAGGCAAGTGATTAATAAATTCAACAACGAACTAATTATTTAAGCGAGTCGTCCAATACACGTCCAACAAGATTAATGATCAGAATCTGAAACTTTGTGATATGAAACTATAAATAAAAAATGAACTTAATTCTGTTGGAATCAATCCAAAAAGGATGGGTAGAACTCTAGTTATGTTGATTTTAATGTTTAAACGAGTCGAGTCTGACCAGAATCCGAACTTCGAGTCGGGAGTCGGGTTTTGGTCAGAACCCTTAAAATTTAATTACGAGAAGAAAGGTTTTCTGGACCGAACGTTGAATCCGACCAGAAGCATGAGAAAACGAAAAGTCAAACTTGTTGACTGTTTTACCCTTGATCGGGTTTTAAAGCAATTGACCAGTCAATACCCTTCAATCTCAGAAATTGATTGATGGCTATCGACTAGGGAATGTGCATGAACAATTCTACAGTTTACAACTTACCCGGAAAGTGAAAGGATTGACGAGAAACGGAAGTCAAAGATCCTAAAGCAAGCAAAATCAACGAACAAGTCTTGAATCTTTAACGAATATGCAAAAACCGAAGGGTTGGAGGATGAACAGAGGTAGGTGACGGCTATGGGATGTTCTTTAGGGTTAGATTAAAGTTTACAGCAGATGAATGGGGCTTGTTTATATAAGAATACATAACACGAACTAATTATGGGCTTTTTGGCCCGTTTAAGCAAGTAAATACGTTTTAAGGAAATAACCAACGATTTATACATAAAGATCTGGTATTGGGCAGTAAGAAACGAATTAGCACTTGTAGTTTAGTTACATGATGTTTATTTGGACCTTAAATCACTCAAACATGCCTAAAATAAACGATTTTATGCCTTAAACGAGCTAGGAAACGAAATAAAGTTAAACGATCTGACCAGTGGTGTGGAGGCGGCGCGCGGCGCTCCGGTTTGCCAAGGAAGGAACTTTGGTTTTTTGGCAATAATGGTTCCTAAACTTTCTGAAATGTTCAATTATTGACTATTTTAAAGTTTAAACCAAGAATAAATAACTTTAAGAACTTTAAGGGTATAAAATGAATATTAGAAACTTATTTACTTATAAATATTTGATTTTGATTAATATTAAGGAACTAAAATATTTCCGAGTTGGGTTAAATGTTAACGAATACGGGTTTGAAAAATCCGAGATGTCACAAATTGTTTATACAAGTTATGCTCAAGGTAAAAATTCAATTACTCTTAAATCCATATTTGTTTTTCATAATTACGCTCAAATCCGATTCAAGCTGTTCTCGCCACCCTATTATCATCTTGTAGGGTTGTTGCTACACCATTCGTGCAACTCTATCTTTAAACGGTACTCTTCAAGCGTCGTTACAATTCGCGGGGAGCAATGTTCGTGGAGCTTTGAACATTACGAACTTAGTCCCAACTTTATTTTAACTTATTGGAATTTAATGATTCCAACAGTTTTATATTATGCATGAATAAAGATAATAATTAATATCTATAATGCTTCCCAATGACAAATATTGCTTGAAACGGTATGTGATATCAATTGGACTCATTTTATTGGCTGTTGTGGGACTTCAAAACATTTTATTTTAGGCAAGTAGCCAATAAATGAGTCCTAAACAATGTTAATAAAAAAGTTTGGGGATGGTGAACCAGTTTCCAACCTGAAACACTCGCACTCTATAACCGCTTTGGCGTAAACCGGTTTGGTTCGAGAACCAGCCCTTCGTTTTGCCATCATGTTGATATTTCATATTGTAAAATCGATTTGGAAAAAACCTGGATTGCGACCCGAATATAGCCTTAAAATATTTGGTTTCTGTACCGAGCAAGAAAATAGTTTAACTAGTTGCTGGGGACCAAATGTTGAACTTGTTGCTTTTTCTTTTTCTTTTCACATTTTTACCATTTTGCTCCACAAGTGTCGGTATAAATATGCCAGTATAAATATGTGCCGGGGATGTATCTGCATATGTTTTTGTTGTTTCGAGAGTACAATCGTGGTGTTTGCAAGACCATATTCTCCGAGGTTGTGATATTTATGCGTTGGACTCTGATTATAGGTGTGCGATGGATCGTTTACGTACTTCATTTCAAGATTTTGATTTTAATGGGTTCTCTAATAAGGAACACCCCCCCCCCCCCCCCCCCAACATGTTGTGGCGAGTGCCTTATTTAGTGGAATCGTCCATAGTTTAGAAGTGAAGTTTAATCTATGCCCTCGTCAAAAGGCGGTGTTTGAATGCCTTCAGGCTCCTCGGGCTCGGGATTTTCTAATTGTCATCCCCATTGAAGGATTGGACCAACGTATGTCGGGTTTGGAGTATCGAGTTATCCTTAAGTACCGGTAATGATCCCTATGTTCCCGACTGATGAGCTTGCCCAATTTGTCGCAAGGTCTGTTTGGATTCTTTTTGAGACCATGCGGTGCATTGCAAAGAATTACCTAGCTTTAAATACATACATGATTTGGTTAGGGATGTTCTGTGTGATGTTCTTAAACGGGCAGGGATTTCTGCTAAAAAGGAGGCCCCTGTTAACTTTCTCACGGATCCTTTTGAAGGGAAGTCTACTTTACGACCAACTGATATTCTTGTGTTCGGGTGGGCAGGGGGGACACGCCTGTGTGGATTTTACAGGAGTGTCTCCTCTTATTGGGCTCAAGGATCATGGATTTGTTGTGGGGCAGGCTGTGTTGAACGATGAATCGAACAAAGTTATTAAACACGTGAAATCTTGTTTAGAGAATCAACATGTCTTTCTCTCATTTGCTTTTGATACATTTTGTTTTCTGGCCCAGAGGCTGTAAATTTTTTTTAGTAGGGTTCAACGTGTCGTACACGGAACCTCTTCGGCTCCTTGGTCCCAAAGCTTCTTTTTAGTAGGATTGACTTTGCTATTCAAAAGGAAGGTTACGGCCGGTGCAGCTTGTTGTCCGTTTGTTTGCCACTTTATTGTAATCATTTTGTACTTATTATTCTACTGTAGTATACTTAAATTCTAGTATACCAATCACGACACTCAAAAGACTATTGTCGTTACAAGGGAAAAAAATTAACGCACTGCTATCGCCTATCACACCCACACGACTAAAATCGGTCACACTTACACATACATGCCCAGTGTCACAAGAGGGATCATGAATTGGATTTTTCATCGGTAACCTCGGTTCATCACCATCAAACACCATACTACTAGGTTTCAGTCGTGATCTTAGCCCTCGAAACCTGACTTCCTCTCCCTGTCCTGCATGCTTTCCGCCGGTTGAAGATTTAGTTATGAATATGAATTTGTATTTTCCATTGTACCAACAGTGGTTACATGTGAACTAATGTTAATCAATTCAATGTGTAGATCCATATACAAAACAATATTTCACGCTCTAAAAAAGGAGAAAAAATGTTGTAGCATTGCTCAGTAATTAAGATATTATGCTTAAAATAACGATTGATTATTCAAGTTAGTCCACGTTTTAAGCATAATATCTTGATTATTAATATTTGTAGTTGTTTTAGTTAAGCATAATGTGTTTGAATTGCATACGACTTTCGTATATTGTCTAAAACACATTTCATTGCCATTTCTTGGGGTTTTTTTTCCTTACACAATAAGAGACTTGCAAATGAGTCGTTAACTTATTTGGTTATGTTACATCATATAGTTTACGTGCTTTACAACACTACTAAAAAGCATATCGTTTTCCTACGAAATTTCCTACAAAACTCCTAAAACATGATATTCCAACAAATTTTAGACGAATTTTCCAATAACAAAAATTGCCCCGATTTTGCTACACTACTATAACAAAATGGCAATTAGCTAGCAACTATGCGATATTTCGTTGGAAAATCGTTGCTAAATCTCCACTAAAAAAGTGTACGTCGTCACACAAATAGTTTACTCTTGGAACTCACAAAAAATAGGTCAGATCACATTGTCGGTTAGACGAATTTTTTACAACGTGGCGTCGTATAATTAGCCTGACATATATAAATGGTTGGGTCTGTTGGAAATTTTAGATTCTGATAGACATTATGCCGATTTTGCCTTAGTTTATGCGTTTGTTTTTGTTTATTTTCGACCAGCAAATATTTATGCGTTTGTATAATAGGTTAATAGTTGTTTTTCATTAAACGAAAACATTCATATGAATCTCAAATTCAAAGTATATATATATACGAGAATATTAGTTTTCGTAACTATTAATTTTAGAGCTAGATATAATCATATAAATAAGTTAACGTAACATGATTAGTTTTGACTTATAGTTCTAATTAAGACTTATTTAGAGCATCCACAACAAGGATCAAATTTCTATGTTTGGATACATGTGTCATCTACAAACTTGAGGAGATGCAAACTTCATTGTTGTGGACTAAAAGTTTGTTTACAAAGTTTGCATACACAAACTTCATCCAAACCACATAGGGGATAGGGGGGGCTACTCTCACAACCACACATATATATATTGACATGTATATGTATATTGTATTATTATAATATTATTTGATAAGGTTTGTGGGGGTTTGTTGTTGTGTAAAAATATTATGTTTTTTAAGAAAAGTTTAGAATATGATGTGGCGTTTATATGACGGTTTGTGAAGGTTTGTTGTTGGAGATACTCGGTATACCACAAAACTTGTGTACACCAACTTAATATCCCTTAATACCTTTATTTATTCTTACATATATAGGTACATTATGTTATGAAACACAATCTTCCTTTCTTCGTACATTATTTTGAAGCAAACTCGAACCATCAACCTTGGGTGAACATGAATCCACCCGCGCCAAACTGCGCAGTGATTTGTGACATAAAATTTTGAAAGGTGTTTCCAATGAAATTTAGTGGTGCTTCTAGACTTCCGGTTGATGGCAGGGTTGCGTTACAATTTGAGAGTGGTGTAGGAACTTCTACTTTACACGATGATAAAACGCTGGTAACGTTGTTAAGAGTAGCCGGAAGTTGGCTCGTCATGACGAATGCTCCCGCTCCGTTTGTTACGGTTGAGGCTTGCACATTTCCACCAAATGATAGTTGGACTTGAGCACCTGTAACAAAGAAATCATACGCATGCATAAATTTTGTATGTTTTACTGGCTAACGAATAAATTTAGTCAACACCACCAAAGGCAAAAAAAAAAAAATTTAATGACGCTTTATGAGCGATTTAATCTGAGGATAATGACCAAAATGTCTATTTTACCAATCAAATTAAGTTACAAAATGTCTATTTCATCAGTTTTTTTTCAAGATGTCCATTCCAAATCTAGTCGACCTGCCTACTTAATAATCGTCATCCAATGAGATTTTCAACCAACATGATTCTGCCACACGTCAAAAATGC
This sequence comes from Bidens hawaiensis, assembly GCF_021521415.1. NCBI lineage: Eukaryota > Viridiplantae > Streptophyta > Magnoliopsida > Asterales > Asteraceae > Bidens > Bidens hawaiensis. The sequence goes on from NW_027496005.1 coordinate 157,948, forward strand.
AATTCAAAAAAAAATCTCATCGGAAAACGCGATAAATCCTGTAGGAAGACGAAAATATCGTCGGAAGACTAAGAGAATATCATCGGAATGCCTAAATATCTCGCCGGTTCGATGCTTTTTTTCAAAAAAAAGTGGGCGTCTCGACGAGATATTGACATTAGGCTTGACCAATTGGTTGAAAAATCTGGTCAGGTGAAGATTATTAATTAGACAAGTTAACTGGATTGTGGTGGACATTTTGGTAAAAACCCTTCGAATTGCTAAAATGTATATTTTAACTAGTCAAATGAACAATTTTTTCGTCATTTTCCCTTTTACTTTTTTATATTTATTTTCAATTTTTGGCTACACAATCTAAGTGTAAAGTTTTTGCAAGATGTGATGGAAGTATGAACAATTTTATAGCTGGAATGATGATCTTACCCGGGAAGGGTCTCGGTGGATTTGTGACGCTAATAGTACCATTCAGAGAGCAAGTTACAATTCCACTTATGTTTGCCAAAACACCAACACTCTGGTATAATTCGTTGGGCTTTAGCTTGTGTTGCTACTAAAACAAGAACCAAAACCGCGATTGAGATGATGGATTTCATTGCCATTGATTTAAGAGAGCTATTGTGTTCACAATCAAAGGGTTGATACAAATTTAATCTTGAAAGTTGCCTATTTATAGCCAATGTTAAACCATAATGTAGCTTTCACATGTTTGAAAATGAAAAAATAGTTATTAAGATCATCAAATAAATCAAGACGTTTATGAATAAAACTTTATAAATTGCATTTGACCTTCGCAAAATGGCATGCAAGTTGTAGTATAAGTTAATGCATTTATAAATAATTTGGTTTATGCCTTTGTTATCTATACACATGTGATAATATTGGTGTATTTTATGACTTTATCAACAAACATTTATTTGTTGATCATGTATGTATCTATTTGTCCTGGCTATGTGTAGTGGTTTACTGATTTTAACTTAGGAGTAAATAAGTGTCACTTCATTGTCATTTGTTATATAGGTACTGAAACTGTAACTTAATCACTATTTTCATAAAGGTGTAGTGGTTTTAACTAAAATTTAAATTTAAATTAAAAAAAAAGTTTGATTGGTTGGTTAGTTTTGAGTTGGCCCCACACCCTCCTTCCCAGTCTTCCCCTAGTGCCCGTTAAGCCTTTGCATAGTTGAAGTTTGGCACCTCATCATGGCGCCCAAGCATGCTGTTTGGCTAGCTGTTGGTGTCTCATTGTTTCTCCACTACACTCAGCCTCGTAATATTTACATTTTGTGTGCATGTTTCTTCATATTTACAACATTGCCTTACTATGTCTTTAATTAAGTTTAATTGAATTTAATAAAGATGTAACAAGCCCAATCAAAATATATTCGAGCTCTATGTATAAAGTTTAAACTATGTAATAATATAATAAATAAAGTACAAGCTCAAACTCTTATTAACCATGTTTAACTTGAGCAAGGTTGTCTCCGATATTTTGGGTGTTCAACACGAGTGCTAAATTGTGATAACAGAAGAACCCTTATATACAAATGTTTTTTCAAAGATCAACGATAATTGAATACAATATATAAATACAGAGTTGTTGTAGCGATAAACAAATACAAAATGTTTTAGTGTTAATTACTCATATCTGTTATGCGCTTAAGTGCTTAACTATACTCAATTACTTCTTCTAACCATGCTTATTGTGGACTTTGGTGCTCAAAAAAGAACATATTAGAGGGTTTAATTACCCATCTTTTTTATGTAGATATTTTTGCGTGTGTGTTCACATAATATTTTTTTTTTTTAAATCAGCTTCCTCTCAATATCGGGTACTCAATGGTGGTTGAGGCGTGACTGGCCTTGGAGACGACTCTAAACTTGAGCTCAGTCGCGCACTTTCATTATTCATTAGTTGTTTGATTAAGCTTTATGTAACTAATTATTTATTTATAATAATAACAATTATATATTACATAATATTTTTTGTTTTTTGTTTTTTGTTTTTTGTTTTTTTAAAATTATTAAAGATGTATGACCTTCAATCAAATGGTTGTGGGTTCTCGGGGATAAAATAAGGTAGAAAACAATTAGTTAATAAAAATAAAGACTTTTCTATATAAAGCTCTAATGGCATGCAAGTTGTAGTATTATAAACAAAAAAAAGTCGTTCGTATACATTTGTCTGGATCCTTACATGTGTGGGCAATTGGTGGGCACACAACACCACGTTTGGCCATTCCTTCGTCATGATGGGCCGGGTCTAAGTTACACCCGCATGGGAAATGGTCTCGTGCATATGGGTAGTTTCTATGTACTTAGACGCTGTCCGTCGGATGGTTTCGAGTTGAGCTTGAGTTTAGAATATAATTGCATAAATGAGTTTAAAATAAAACATAGAAGACTTTTGTATATAAAGCTCTAAATTGTATCCGACGTTCGCATAATTAATGTCATGCAAGTTGTGGTATAAGATACCACATGCTATGCATTTAATGTATAGTTATGCCTTAGAGAAATGGAAATGGATCTCACGGGTGCACCGTGAGACTCCATTTGGCGCCGTGAACAAGTGAAACACCACCCCCCCTTCCTCCATGATGGGGGCGCGATTCATCCACCGCCAGAATTATAACGTTGGTGAAGAGAAGGATGTGGGCCCCATTTGCAATTAATATTTAAAAAAAATAGCCGTTGGCTATTAAATAAAAAAAAACTTTTTGCATTTCCTTTTTTATCTATAAATACATTCTCATTTTATAAAAACAAACACACAAAACTACTCTTTTTCTCTCTATAATCTATAAAAATTCCCTATTATTTTTTTAAAAATGTCAACACCATCTTCTTCCTCTTCGTCTTCGAGCGAAGAAAAAAACGCTTTTATGTTTCGTGCTTTCGCAACGGGGTGTTATGAGTGGTGGCAACAACAACAAGAAGAGGCGGGTTCGTCAATACGACACGAAACCCGACGTGAACGTTTAAACCGTGACCGAGCGGCTGCGCCGAGAGATTCATGACGCATTAACGGCGGACTTGATCGAATATATTCACGTTCGTTAAAGCAATCGGTAGTTTATTTATGTAACTTTTATTGTAATGTTTTATTTATGTTTATTAGTCTTTGAATGTATTGTCATTTTTATTAATCAATTAAATTTTTATTAGTTAATATAAAAAACAAAAGATTAAAAAAATAATAATAAAATAATTGAGGTTTCACATACCCTGTTTCACACAGGGTATTTCCTGTGAAAAATGTGGATGTGAAATGGGTATGTGAAAGCTAATGTGGCGCAGACGTGGCAAAGTGAGAAGGTTTCACTAGCTTGTTTCACCCCGCCCATATCCATTGCGTCTTATGTAATTATTTACAGCCAATAATATTGGTGTGTAATGTGTATTAATATACTATTATCAACAAGCATTTATTTGTTTCTCTGTTCATCTGTTTACATTATTGTGTATGTTGTCCTTCATGTTTAATTACAACAGTGCTTTCCTATATCTAGGGCCGGTCCAAAGGCTAGTCAGGCCTCAACTGATGTTGAGGGCCCGTTATAGAGAAAGGCCCATAAATTTGGCAATGGTGTTATTAGTGAACAACTTAATATTCTTGAGAGAATTTAATTTTGTTATACAATATTTGTAACTAAGGGGTAGAATATCCGGTACAATAATTTTATATGATCCAAGCACTGCAACTAAAATAATGTTTTTAGCATATTTTCCTCCACAAGCTATTCTAAAAAGCTTTAGTGAAAAAACATTAAATCTTATAGCTTAGAGAAAAATGTGAAAACATGAAATAGACACTTTAGAACTCCCATCAAATCATCAAAAAGTTGTAGCTCACTTTCTTTTTTATTTTTAAAAGCGATTCAAACTCACTCGATACTCGAGTGAGACTTTTTAAGATGGAATATCAGCCCTTATATTATATTGATTTTGAAGTTCCATGTCTGACCCGATCTTCCATGAACACCATCGAGAAAAGTAAGATTTTAAACTTGAGATCATAAGTTCACGAAGTTTTAACCCCGTTACATTAGACTAGAAAACCACTTGCGTTAAATTAGATTGTACCGACTCATCTTACATCAATCCAATTTTTAACCAAACATTACCATACCATATATGAAGTGAAGGAATATTCAGAATAAGCTATATAAATTAAAACTATTGGATTTTTAAAACTTATTAAATAACATCGTAGAATTCAATAACTTAATTAACTATATATCCAGTTTTAAATTTTAACTAATTACAATTTTGACATCTCGATCTTGTCTTAAAACAGCTTACTCAGGTTCTAAAACGCCAATAAAAAAAAATAAACCAACACCCAAATGAATCCAACCCTTTCAGCCCCTACAAAAAAGTAAAATAAAACACATGCTAGGTTCAGTTTTTGTCTATTTATACTGTAACAATGTAACATAACTCACATACAAAACAATGACAAATATAACATTAATTCATAAACAAACATGGTCATGGTCATGGTCATGGTCATGGTCATGGTCATGGTCATGGTCATGGTCATGGTCATATGACTCATATAAAAACAATAAGATAAAATAAAACTGTATAAAAAAGGGTATAACCGTAATTCAACCCAACTAATTTATAAAAAAAAATAAAATTAAATGAAAAATGAAAGAAAAATAAAAAACAAAATATCTTCATCTTCCAACAGACAACAATGAAGGCACAGCAGCCAAATTCGGTTTCGGTTTCGGTTTCGGGTTCGGTTTCTGATTCGGATTTTTCTTAAACGCCCTCATCGGACTAGCTAACGCCCATCCCCAGCTCTTGCTCCGAGCATGCAAATGCTGCTGATGCTGACGTGTCCCAGCACCCGATGACGTCACTCTTCCTCCGATCACACTGCCATCATCATTATTATTATTATTATTATTATTATTTGAACTGAATGATGAAGTTGATGACGAAGAGGAAGAAGTAATCTTGAAACCACTAAACAAACCTCCACCTGACTCTCTCATGAATACCGGGTTTGCCTTGGCGTTGCGACTCCACGCGTCGCAGCGCGCAGTCTCCAAACCCGGTAGATATTCGCTCGAAGAGATCACCCGAAAAGCTTCTGCTCCCGCACCCGACGGATCTGGATCTGGATACCGTCCTATCAAACACAACGTCGTCGTCGTTTTCTTCCACCACGATATTAATATCGTTAGAAGATATCGTTGATTCCGTCCGCAAGTATGCGGACGGTTTAAGAGTTTTTTTCCCAGTAGAAGAAGAAGAAGAGTTTGGGTTCAGGTACAGAAACGACCACAACCCGCCACGTTTGTTATTAGGTGGGTGGTTGTGGTCGTAACTTGACTTGCTCCTCTTCAAAACAATATTATTGTTTTGAAGATGAGCATTATTTTTACTCTTCTTCCCGAATAAGTACAGTATTCGGGACCTGTTGGAATAATGTATATTATTCGAACTGGGACCGGAACCTGAACCTGGACCCAAGATATGTTTGTTGTTGGTGATGGTGGTGGTTGTGTTAGTAATGCTGTAAATGTCAGATCTGAACGATGGAGAAGATGAAGAAGAAGATGGAAAGACAGTAATCGGAAAAGAAGAAGAGACCAGCTTGCCTAGCTTCTCTTGAAGGCAAAAGGCACAAATGCCACCACTGGGAGTGGTGTTTTTGAACGGATGATTGGTGCATATCATGCTACAGTCTCCGGTGTCGACTTCCATGATTAAAAACGCTTAAATTCAACCAGTAACTTTGAGAGTCTTTGAGCCCACAAAACTTTTATCTTAGACGTTTGATCTTGATTTTGATGTGCAAATGGTGTGTGAGAGAGAGAAAGTGGAGGTCAAAGGGTAACGTAAATGAAGAGGGTGTTGAGTCCCCAGGAGCACGTGGAGGACTGAGTGTGTGGGAGTATTGAAACACTGCAAGAGGACAGAAGATATAAGGACAAATTATGTGTGCAGTGTGTGAGGGAGTGAAGGGTAGATTGGTCATTTGGTGTATGAGAAAGAATATTAAGTTCTGTGAATCAAATGCTAAAGAAGAAACATTAGTGCTAAAAAAGAATATTAAGTCCTGGGAACCATCTGGGCTAGCTCAGATGGCCAGAGAAATGAGAGGAAGACTTGGGGATCCCAGGTCACAGGTTTGATTCTTGATCTCGATCTGGTTTTACCGACTCTTCGTTGTGGTGCCATTTGGCCAGCGTGGGAGATGGGTTTATCCGGTAGGTGGTAGGCGTTCGCCAATAACTCACGAGTGTTCAAGCGTGGGCCCGGTTAAGACAACATAGTCTTGGCATCGTGAGGGTTGAAAGTCGTTGTTCTAAAAAAAACTACATTTAACAATATCTGTGTTACAGTTTCTGTCTCTTTAATCTTGATATTTGTTGCAATTTTTTTAGTGACTGTTTGTTTACATCTGAATGGAAACATCTGATTCATTCAGACTTCAGACTGTTTGGTTTCAAACAGAAAAACATCTGAATGGTTAAAATTAGGTCTGAATCATTCAGACTTGTTGTTGTTGCTGAATGAGACAGATGCTCATTCAGACGTGACTCATTCAGATCTGAATGAATCAAACAACCCCTTACTCTCTTGTTATTTTATGAGGTACTAGTTTGAGCCCCGTGTATTACATGGGGACTTGTTGAAAATTTTAAAATTTGAACGTTAATAAAATTACAATTTATATTAAAATTAATGGAATTACTAAATAAACATTATGCAAATATTTAATAATAAGAAAAATTTTCAACTACGTTTGCGGTTGTGTTGGTCAATATACCTAGTTTATCAATAATCAAAAATTTTAGTCAATACCTGCCTGTAAATCTTGACAAGCGACGTATAGATGTCCGTGTGAAAACATGAGTTCTTTCAAGTACAAGCCAACCATAAATAATAGAACAGATTAGGTATTAAATCTTAATCTTAAATATATATATATATATAAACGAAACATCTTTGAATTATCTCAAGCCACCAGATTGCTTTATTTATAAATGAAGGTTTCTTATGCATTTAAACCGAATTCACGGGTATGAGTCTCACTAAACCCGGTTAACCTCTTAAACGAGTTATAACATCTCATTGTATTAAAAATTAATCTTATCAAATATTTTATATGAAAATCATATAAAATAGAGATATACTAAAAAATAGTATGTTTTTTAAATATATTATTTATAATTAAGAAACAATTTTATAGTAAAAAAAAGCGAGTCATTGATCTCACCAAACCCATATAGCTTTTAAATCGGTTATAACATCTCATTTATTTGTGAAACCCTTTTATCATCAAATCCTAAGTATATTAATAACTTCATTACAATAAATAAAATTTAAAACCCAGAAAAATATATTAAATATTATAAACGAATAATATAAAACAACCCCGTGTTACAGGGAATAAAAGCTATATATATGATAGCTAATAAAAGAACTTTCTGATTCTAGCATTTCAAAATAAACCAAAAGAATAAATTTAAATGGTTAGTATGTCGATAAACAAATTTATGAGAATATAGTCAATGTATATAATGAAAATTTCTAAGGAAGAAAGTATTTTAATTGATTTTTATTCTATAGCTAAATTGTTTCATTTTTTTACTTAAGGATAAACATGACTTAAAATAAAAAAAAAGAAGAAATAAATAAACATTAACACACTTGCTTTATATATATATATATATATATATATATATATATATATATATATAAGAAAAAGACTATTTTTGGTTAATAACAAAATGGTTTTAAAAAATGTGAGGATGGATGAGAGAGTAAAAAATGGCACAAAGTAATATTCTTTTATTAGAGTAATAGATGGTAAGTGTATTATATTCCCTTAAATTTTTTATCTTACTCCACCCTTTAAAAACATCAATAAAGAATTTATTTGATGTGAAAATAAATAAATGGAAAAATATAACGTAACAAACATAAAAAAGAGAACCACATGCATTGACTTATATAAATATCAGTTAGTTCTCTAAAAATATATTAATGAGTTTTTATAAATTATATGATACAACCATTTACATTTATAATCACACTTTAAAAAATATAGTACCAACTTACATATTATATAGGAGGTGTTATGAACGCTCTTAGTAATTTGAAGTTTTGTGTCTGCGTTGGTGATGGTTTTACCCGGTTGTTGGTAATTCTGTCCAAAAATGATTTTTGAATTAGAACTAAAGTGTTAAACAACTGAGGACGATGAAAACCATGTTTTATGTATATTTATATCATCCTCTATGGTGGGAGGTTTTGAAGCTATGATTTAATGCCCCAAGGGCGTCTATTTATATATGTGTGCATATGTATGTATGTGTGTGTGAGAGAGATGGAGGGAGTTGTTGGAGAGGTGGGGCACTTGATTTCTTCTTTCGCGTCGGTCGTTCCAACCATCGGCACCACCGTACCCCACCACCAATGGCGCCCCTTGGTGGTGTTCAACACCCAACGGCGCCCGCCTTCACCCCCTTAGACACCCCATAGCGGATGGTCTTAAAAAATACTATCAATTGTATATGAAAAAGGAAAAGAGAAAAAAAAAGTGACCAATACCCTATTTTATACACAACTAGGAGGTTACCCTCCACAATGCGGCGGTGTTTAGATGACGATCAACAAAGATATAACAAAGATATGTTACATTATTGAAGTAGTAACATGCTAAGAGTATGAACAGCAAGTTTACAAAATTTGTTTAGATGGCGATCCACAAAAACAAATTACGCAAAAAGTGACGATAAATATCACAAAAAACTGTAATACAAAGCTGTAGATTCTTCTTGCGAACATATCAATGTAATACCATCTTTTACAATGCACACCTACCTTATAGAATTCAAGCCTTGACCTGCAAAAAAATTGGGTTACAAGAACATTGTGTTTGCTAAACATCTACATATCAACACAGAAAGTTAAGAATTTATATGTCGCCTCCACGTGAGATTCAATATAAACAAAAAATGTAAATCGAAAACGAAACTAACCATTTCTTCGGGTGAAGAAGATGGATCCTCAAACCCATTAACCTTTGATGCATCTGCAAGACAACCGTTGCCATGATTAGATGTATGCTAAGTTAGTCAGTTATTGACATTTAAACGATTCAAAGATTAGGAAATACTAAAAATCAATATAAACCCGTACCCACGACTTCAGTATTAGCCAAAGGTCGATTGAATTGAAATGTAAAGTATGATAAAGGCAACCTGCAATAAAACAAATGCTCAGAACGACCAAACAAAACCGAAAAATCAGGCAGCAAAAATTATAAGGATCAGATATGTGATCAATCAAAGAAAGATAAATCATCCGCCATGGCTGCACGTTTACGGTTGCCTCGCCAAGACATGTAGAAATCTCAACTTTGTTCAAAGTGAAACTCATCATCATAGCATTATCGTATTTGGAACATGTGTCATTCATTCATTTATGTTAGTAAACATTCATGTATGTTCGTTTGTTTACGTTTGTTAATTTATGTCTGTTTTTTTGTCTCATTCGTGTATGTTCGTTTTATGTCCGTTCGTTTTGTGCTGTTTGTTTATGCCGGATCGTTTATGTCTGTCTTAACCTTTTAAACTATATAATTTTATAGTTTTTGAAAATAATTAAGCATCTTAGTAAATAAGAACCCATGCTTAAACCCTAAGGGCCATATCTGGTATTAAAAAAAAAAAAAACCATATGCACGTAACTAAATGTTCATTTGTGCCCATTTATGTTTGTAATTCATTTGTTTTTCTTTATGTTCGTTTACGTTCGTGAACTATTCGTTTAGGTTTTAAACGAACGAATATGAACATGCTCATTTTCTTATGAGAGAACATGGACAAAAAGTTTTGTTCAATCACTTCAATGATATGTTTGTGTTCTAGTAAAATTTAAATGAACAAACATGAACATGCCCGTGTTCATGTGTTCATGTTGGTTCTATTTGTTTACATGCCTATATGGGATTGAGGTCTTGGTTCTTACCTTGCAAATTCCAGTAGCTGAGACCAAGTATCTCAAGAAATAGCTTTAATAACATAATCCTTAAAATTGCTATTACTCTTATTGACTCCCTCACCTCTCCTTATTTGTGTCTGATTCATCACATTTGTAACAGTGGAATTAAACAAATATTATACTCAATTAATAAAATCTGAAAGCATAAACTTGAAAGGACTTCAAGAAATACCTCATATCCTCCATGTGGACCATGGCCATCATACACACCAAATAACCGTACGCAATGATTTATGGGAATATAGTTTTGTAGTAAGGCTGAGGGGTGTGGGGGGCGCGAGAGGGGGCGCGAGTGGGGGCGCCAGCCAATAATATTGTGACGTGTGGCAGAGAGAGAAACTTGATAAGATGGGTGTTGGTAGTGGTGATAGCGCCCCGGGCCATGGTGTGGAGGGGCGCGAGAGGGGGCGCGAGCGGTTTATTTTTTTATTTTTTTATAAATGTATTAAAAAAACGTATTATTAAAAAAACAAGAAATTATTTAAAAAAACACACATTAATTAAAAAAACACATAAGTACTAAAGAAAAACATTATTCTTATTATTCGGTTTCGTCTTCTTCGATCAACCTCTTCCGGATACGTTCCTTCTGTTTTTCCATCAGCATTTGGTCGACCGGATTTAGGTGGCTGAAGTCTCTTGCAAGGAAGTCCAAATCTCTCATTCTTTTTTTTTCCTTTTTGTCATTAGAGACCACCTCCATGGTTTTGTTGAATTTATTGAGGGATTCAACAAGATCGTTGATGTTTACGGCTTCCCCTCAGCCGGTTTTTTCCCCCTGGCGTCCCTTCCCAATGGCCGCCTCCTCGGCGGTGAAGACGTTTCCTCCCCCGCAACGTTTAGGTCGAATCCAACCCGGCAATCCGACCCGGCGGAAGTGCTGTACGCTCCAGACGAACTAGTTTTAGTCCGTTTCGGCCCTACTTCCGCATCAAGGTCCGGCGCCACCAGCTCAACCCACTTGGAACACCTTCTCAACCTCTCCCACACCTTTACACCGTCCCACGTCTTCACCGTCCCATACCTCCGCAGGCACTCCTGCTTCCACTCTTCGACAGTGAAATTATAGACCGCCAATGTAACACCCCGACCAAAGGCGGATTATACATCGGGGCGCCACATATTGTTTCATTACTCGTGACACTATTGGGTGTCAATATTTAATAAATACATTCATTCGCGCACGCGCAGGGTAAACACAGGATAACATAAAACATCATAAATCAATATATTATAAATTATAATATTCGAACAGCAAAAACTTGTCTTGATACATTTTAATCTAGGTCCAAAATAAAGAAACTTCCTATGTGTCCACAAGCTCCAAAACAGCTACTGCAAACCTGAACATGTGTTAAAATAAACGTCAAACACTTGCGTGTTGGTGAGAAATCAAGTTTAATACAATACATAGATAACAATAAATCTGCGCGCAACATGTGTATGTCTGGGTTTCAACAAGGGTGTAATCAGATCGGGACCAACTCTAAGAGACAAGACTGCCAGTGCTCACAATTGAGCTCACAAACAGGACTAACTGTGCAAGTGTAACAAAAGAGAAAATCATAAATGATAGTTCTCCCGTGTTCATCTAATGGTACCATGAAAACTGCGGAATAGACCGACAAGACGGTTAATGATCCACACATACAAATAAACAGCCAAGTCTACGTCCTCAACACATGGGATACTGCGCGACTAAAGTTCATAAACAAGTTTAAGACTCTAAGTTTGTATGAACACATGAACATCCCAAAACATTAAAAGCAAAAAGGGATTAGGTACGAGATTACTCACTTGATAAACGATGCGGTGTAAGGTAAAGCAAGAACCAACTTTAAACAAGCACAAGTTAACCTATAATTAAAGATTATTGTTTTAACGATTTGTTTTAAGTCTTGATTATAAGTTAGCATAATTAATAAGTTATTGTATATAATATATTACCGGAAAACAGGGCAGAGGAGAGGAGAAAACGGAGGCAAGAGAGGGAGGCGGCAGAGAGCAAGGAAAACAGGAGAGAGAGTAAGTGTTTTGTGTGTGTAGTGTTATGAAAGTATTATTATTATTTATAGAGAAACCCTAGGGAACACAGTCCCTAGAAAAAGGGGAAAAGATTCCAAGACAAACAGAACAAGACAAAACAAAAGATAACAAAAGATATCAAAAGATATGGCAGCTGCAGGGGGCAAGATAAAGCTGTCAGGGAACAGTAAAAAGCATGGGCGGGTCAGATAAAGGTACTGGTCAAGCATGGCAAAAGCAGATCTCAAAAGATAATGTCAGTCACTTTATCTGCCAACCAATGGGGTTGGTGCGCATGCTGCGCCGAAAGTAACTTTTCAGACATAAAGCAGATTAGGTCAACAGCACAAAAGATAAGACAACACAAAAGCAAACGGCTAGATTAAACAGAAGAAAACTCAAAGGGTTTAGCGCGAGAAAGCTCGAGCGCGAAGGCAAAAGTGCGCGAGCGCGAAGGCAGACAGAACCAACCTTAACGCGTCGCGGGAAGAATCACATTTCTTAGCGCGCCGCGGGAGGAACTAAAATTCCTAGCGCGCCGCGGGAAGAACTATAATTCTTCGCGCGTCGAGGGATGAACTACGATTCTTAGCGTGCTGCGAGAAGAACTACAAATCCTTAGCGCGTCGCGGGAAGAACTACCGTTCTTAGCGCGCTGCGAGAAGAATTACAATTCTTAGCGTGCTGCGAGAAGAGTTCGTCTCGCGTATCGCTGAAACAGGTGGTCTTCACGCAGGATTCCTTGTAAGGGGTCTGGCGCGTGGAGCTGCGCAGACAACCTTAGGCGGGAAGGAACAAAGGACAAGCAAAGAGTTAGAGGGAAACAAGGCGTAAGGGCGGGACGGCGACAAGAGGGAAAAGAAGGCGGAAAGAGAGAAGGAGAGGGACGGGACGGCGGAAAGAAAGAGAGAGAAAGAGGCGGGAAGGAAAATATATATTATTATTAAAAGTAAAATATAAGTATAAATATTAAATCATAAAAGAAAGAGATCGGGTCAGAGAAACGGGTACCTGGGTCGGGTCGGATCGGAGCAGATGTTACAGTCTCCCCTACTTTAAGAAATTTCGTCCCGAAATTTATCTCGAAGTAGTTTGCGCAGAGAACAGGTGCGGGTACTTGATCTTCATTTGATCTTCCCTTTCCCATGTAAACTCGGCTCCGCGCTTGGACTCCCAGCGAACTTTCACGATAGGGATACGACTGCGTTTGGTTTGCTTAACCTCGCGATCCATAATTTCAACAGGCTTCTCAACGAAATGCATAGTTTCATCAACTTGAACTTCATCAAGTGGAATGTGAAGGTTCTCGTCAGCTAAACACTTCTTGAGATTGGATACATGGAACGTTGGATGCACATTACTGAGCGCGGGCGGCAGGTCAAGTCTGTAGGCAACTTTTCCCACACGCGCGAGAATCTTGAATGGACCAACATATCGAGGAGCAAGCTTACCTTTCTTCCCAAAGCGGACAACACCTTTCCAGGGCGACACTTTGAGGAGAACAAGATCACCAACTTGAAATTCGAGAGGCTTCCGCCTACGATCTGCGTAACTCTTCTGTCGGCTTCTGGCAGTCAGCAGATGATCACGGATCTTGGCGATTTTATCGGTTGTCTCTTGGACAAGTTCGGGTCCTGTGATTTGAGCTTCACCCACTTCGCTCCAACAGATCGGGGAGCGGCACTTACGACCGTAAAGTGCTTCAAATGGGGCCATACCGATACTGGAATGATAGCTGTTATTATAAGAGAACTCGATCAAAGGCAGGTGCGAATCCCAATTACCTCCAAAATCAAGAACACAAGATCGGAGCATATCCTCAAGAGTTTGAATAGTTCGCTCAGACTGACCGTCAGTCTGAGGATGATATGCCGTACTCATGTCCAAGCGAGTTCCTAGCGCAGATTGGAGAGATTTCCAAAACCGGGATATAAAACGGCCATCGCGATCGGATATGATGCTCAAAGGAGTACCATGGCGGCAGACAATTTCCTTGACATACAGCTGCGCGAGTTGCTCAACACGGTAGTTTTCACGAATGGGCAGAAAGTGAGCAGACTTAGTCAAACGATCCACTATTACCCAAATGCTATCATGTTTGCTTGCTGTCAAAGGTAACTTGGTAATAAAGTCCATTGCTACACATTCCCATTTCCACGTAGGAATTTCTGGTTGTTCGAGCAAACCAGATGGGCGTTGGTGTTCAGCTTTTACCTTAGAACAAGTCAGGCATTTAGCTACGAACACAGCAATATCCTTTTTCATACCGGGCCACCAATAAGTAATGCGCAAATCCTTGTACATTTTATCGGCGCCAGGATGAACAGAATATCGAGATTTGTGCGCTTCACTCAGGATATCAGCGCGAAGATTCTCATCACAGGGAATCCAGATGCGATTAAGATAGCAGAGAATTCCACTCAGATTAGGCACAAAATGCGCTTCCGCGCCACACGCTAACTCGGCGCGAAGGCTACCATTACTGATGGATGCGCGCTGCGCGTCACGAATACGCGATTCAAGGTTGCTTTGAATCGGCGCAAAGTGAAGATGCGTGCGCGGCAAAATACAGTTAAGCTGGCAGGGTTTTCGGCTGAGCGCATCGGCTACCACATTAGCCTTACCAGGATGATACCGGATCTCACAATCGTAATCGCTGATGAGTTCGTTCCATCGGCGTTGCCTCATGTTAAGTTCCTTTTGATCAAAGATATGCTGAAGGCTTTTATGGTCAGTGTAGAGGATACACTTAGTACCATAAAGGTAGTGTCTCCAGATCTTTAAGGCAAAAACAACTGCACCAAGTTCGAGATCGTGAGTTGTATAATTCTTTTCATGAACCTTAAGTTGCCTTGATGCGTAAGCGATAACCTTGCCTCGTTGCATAAGAACACAACCGAGACCTTGGTTGGATGCATCGCAATACACGACAAAATCATCATTACCCTCAGGTAGCGCAAGAACAGGAGCTTCACACAACAATTGCTTGAGCGATAGAAAGGCTTCTTCTTGCTTCGAGCCCCAAATATATGGTTTACCTTTGTGCGTTAGGGCCGCTAAAGGCAAAGCGATCTTTGAGAAGTTCGAAATGAATCGCCGGTAGTAACCAGCTAAGCCCAGAAAGGAACGGATCTCAGAAGGAGAGGATGGCGTAATCCAGTTCTTGATTGCTTCAATTTTGGATGGGTCGACATGAATACCCATCTTGTTAACAACATGACCAAGAAACTGTACTTCATCAGACCAGAATTCACACTTGGAAAGCTTAGCATAGAGTTGCTCAGCTCTAAGCTTTTGCAATACCAATCGGAGATGTTGCTCATGCTCGGCCTTGGTCTTAGAATACACCAGAACATCATCGATAAACACAATCACGAATTTATCCAAGAAAGGTCTACACACCCGATTCATTAGATCCATGAAAACGGCGGGTGCGTTGGTTAAACCGAAGGACATGACCAAGAATTCAAAATGGCCATAACGAGTTCGAAAAGCAGTCTTCGGAACATCATCATCGCGGATGCGCAACTGGTGATAGCCAGAACGGAGATCAATCTTCGAGAAACAAGAGGCACCTTGGAGTTGATCAAAGAGGTCGTCAATACGCGGTAAGGGATACCGGTTTTTAACGGTGAGTTTGTTCAACTCGCGGTAATCAATACACATGCGAAACGATCCATCTTTCTTTTTAACGAACAACACCGGAGCACCCCAGGGCGAAGAGCTAGGGCGGATGAATCCTTTAGCAGTCAACTCTTGAAGTTGGCTGGCCAATTCTTGCATCTCAGCGGGTGCAAGACGATAAGGAGATTTAGCTACGGGGGAAGCACCAGGGACAAGATCAATACGAAACTCGACTTCACGAGCGGGAGGAATACCAGGAAGATCATCAGGAAAAACTTCAGGGAAATCACGCACAACAGGGATATCGCGAAGCTTCTTTTCTTCAGCAGGTTTAACCACATGGGCTAGAAATGCAATACACTTCTTCCGCATGAGTCTTTGGGCTTCGGCGCAAGACATAAGCTTAAGACCACTGGAGGGTTTTTCGCCGTAAATATGAAGATCACCATTTTCTCGAGGTATGCGAATCAATTTCTTGGCGCAAATAACTTCGGCGCGATTCTTCGAGAGCCAGTCCATACCAATGATAACATCAAAGCTTCCAAGAGGCATGGGGATGAGGTCAATCAGAAAATCGTTTTCGTTAAGGTTAAGCGTGCAATCTTTAATCACTGAGTTTATTAAAACAGTTTCACCATTAGCCAATTCAACTGAAAAATTTTCTTTTAAATCGTTGCGCGGTCGCGCAAGCTTCTGCTCGAAGGCGCGAGAAATAAAACTTCGATCGGCGCCAGTATCAAAAAGTACAGAAGCATAAAATCCGTTAAGCAAAAATGTACCATTAACTACGTCATTATTCGCTTGCGCTTGGTGCGCGGTTATGTTAAAAGCTCGTCCACGCGTCACTTGGTTCGAAATCTGGTTCACCGGATTCGCTTGCGTAATCTGAACTTGTAGTCTTGGGCACGCGTTCCGGAAATGACTGGGATCACCGCAGTTAAAGCACGATCTGGGTCGTGGGTTTTGGTAGGTTGGTTGTGGATTCTGCGGGTAGACTGGTGGTGTTGGCGCAATTGGATTGGCGAGAAGGACTCTACAGTTTTCTGCATGGTGACCAGTACGGCCACATCGGGTACAAAGTCGACACGGGGTTTGGGTTGGGTGGTGAAATCTACAGGTTGGGCAAAAGGGATGGTTTCCTGTGTAAGGTTTCTTAGGAGGCGGGGCAGGGAGTGCGGGATTGGTTAAGGCATAGTTATGGACTACAGGAGGTGTTGGGTAGGCTGACAGAGGGTTAGGCGTGTAAACTGGAGGTTGGTAGATGGGTTGCTGGACAATGGGCGGGTTGGTAAGCGCATAGGCCTTGCGCCTGCGCTTGAGGTTGTTACGGTTCGAGGGTTCAGGTTTGGTTTCTGTTGGTTCAGTGACAGTTTTGGTGAGTTTGGTCTTTTCTGTTCCCCGCAGGAACAGGGTTCCTGCTCTGACATGGTTGTCGCTGAGCACAGCGGCCAACTCGATGGCGTCAGAGAGGGTTACTGGGTTTCTGGCCCATACAGAATCTTGAATTTCCATGGGGAGACCCCCAAGGAATTTCTCTATGGCTCGGCGGGAAGGGGTAACAAGGTGAGGGACAAGCAAACTTAGTTCATGGAAGCGCGTCGCGTACTCGCGCGCTTCACCGCTGTATTGCTTAAGATTCCAAAATTCCTCCTCCAGGCGCTTAATTTCGTTGGGAGGGCAGAATTCTCGCGTAAGAATTTCCTTGAATTCCTCCCAGAGCATGCTGGAAGCAGCCTCTGCGCCACGCGCATGAGCTACTCCATTCCACCATGTAAGCGCTCTGGATTCCAGGACACTGGAAGCATACAGGGTTCGTCTGTCTGAGGGGCATTGGGTATGGAGGAAAGTGTTTTCTATTTTCTCAAGCCACTGGAGCATCACGGTGGCTCCTTCAAGACCTGTGAACTTTGGAGGGTTACCCGCGTTAAAGGATTTAATGTTATAACTGGAGGTATTATTTTGGCTCAAGGCTTGGGCTATTGCGGCGGCCATTTCCTGGGAACGTTGCTGTCTACGCATGCGCGAGGCTTCTCTTCTCTGAAATCGGCGAGATAGCGGAGGCATTCTATAAAAATTTTAATTTTAGTTAATATCTTGATTTTAGCGCAAAGTTTTAATCTTATAAAGCTTGGTTTCGCGGAGTCAGTTACTGTCAAAAGTTAAAGTAAAATAAATGACCCTAAATGCAGACTTAATAAAGGTAACAAATTCGAATCAAGAATCGACAATTCATGTATCACCATGACTTTCCGAATTCCCAATTTAAAATATACGAGCAAACGAGTATTGGAGATTGACGATTCATGTATCACCATGACTTTTCAATCTTCAATATAAAACATACAAGAAAATGAGTATTGGAGGTTGACAATTCATGTATCACCATGACTTTTCAAGTCTCCAACCTCAGAACATAATCGTAAATGGAAATTGAAAATCAACTATTCATGTATCACCATGACTTTTCGGATTTTCAAATCCAACAAACGAATATGTAAGTAAAATCAATAAAAATCGAAATTCAACAAAAATCGAAATATCGCGAAATAAAACATAAAATCATATACTGCGCAAGCGCGAGCATATTTATAAACAACGAGTAATTAACAATAAGCGCGCAAACATGAGATTTCTCTCATGCGCGAGAAGGGACTCTTAGGTATTCTAGGCCGTTACGTCTAACCACCTATCCTAAAGTCAACGAGCTCTGATACCAATCTGTAACACCCCGACCAAAGGCGGATTATACATCGGGGCGCCACATATTGTTTCATTACTCGTGACACTATTGGGTGTCAATATTTAATAAATACATTCATTCGCGCACGCGCAGGGTAAACACAGGATAACATAAAACATCATAAATCAATATATTATAAATTATAATATTCGAACAGCAAAAACTTGTCTTGATACATTTTAATCTAGGTCCAAAATAAAGAAACTTCCTATGTGTCCACAAGCTCCAAAACAGCTACTGCAAACCTGAACATGTGTTAAAATAAACGTCAAACACTTGCGTGTTGGTGAGAAATCAAGTTTAATACAATACATAGATAACAATAAATCTGCGCGCAACATGTGTATGTCTGGGTTTCAACAAGGGTGTAATCAGATCGGGACCAACTCTAAGAGACAAGACTGCCAGTGCTCACAATTGAGCTCACAAACAGGACTAACTGTGCAAGTGTAACAAAAGAGAAAATCATAAACGATAGTTCTCCCGTGTTCATCTAATGGTACCATGAAAACTGCGGAATAGACCGACAAGACGGTTAATGATCCACACATACAAATAAACAGCCAAGTCTACGTCCTCAACACATGGGATACTGCGCGACTAAAGTTCATAAACAAGTTTAAGACTCTAAGTTTGTATGAACACATGAACATCCCAAAACATTAAAAGCAAAAAGGGATTAGGTACGAGATTACTCACTTGATAAACGATGCGGTGTAAGGTAAAGCAAGAACCAACTTTAAACAAGCACAAGTTAACCTATAATTAAAGATTATTGTTTTAACGATTTGTTTTAAGTCTTGATTATAAGTTAGCATAATTAATAAGTTATTGTATATAATATATTACCGGAAAACAGGGCAGAGGAGAGGAGAAAACGGAGGCAAGAGAGGGAGGCGGCAGAGAGCAAGGAAAACAGGAGAGAGAGTAAGTGTTTTGTGTGTGTAGTGTTATGAAAGTATTATTATTATTTATAGAGAAACCCTAGGGAACACAATCCCTAGAAAAAAGGGGAAAAGATTCCAAGACAAACAGAACAAGACAAAACAAAAGATAACAAAAGATATCAAAAGATATGGCAGCTGCAGGGGGCAAGATAAAGCTGTCAGGGAACAGTAAAAAGCATGGGCGGGTCAGATAAAGGTACTGGTCAAGCATGGCAAAAGCAGATCTCAAAAGATAATGTCAGTCACTTTATCTGCCAACCAATGGGGTTGGTGCGCATGCTGCGCCGAAAGTAACTTTTCAGACATAAAGCAGATTAGGTCAACAGCACAAAAGATAAGACAACACAAAAGCAAACGGCTAGATTAAACAGAAGAAAACTCAAAGGGTTTAGCGCGAGAAAGCTCGAGCGCGAAGGCAAAAGTGCGCGAGCGCGAAGGCAGACAGAACCAACCTTAACGCGTCGCGGGAAGAATCACATTTCTTAGCGCGCCGCGGGAGGAACTAAAATTCCTAGCGCGCCGCGGGAAGAACTATAATTCTTCGCGCGTCGAGGGATGAACTACGATTCTTAGCGTGCTGCGAGAAGAACTACAAATCCTTAGCGCGTCGCGGGAAGAACTACCGTTCTTAGCGCGCTGCGAGAAGAATTACAATTCTTAGCGTGCTGCGAGAAGAGTTCGTCTCGCGTATCGCTGAAACAGGTGGTCTTCACGCAGGATTCCTTGTAAGGGGTCTGGCGCGTGGAGCTGCGCAGACAACCTTAGGCGGGAAGGAACAAAGGACAAGCAAAGAGTTAGAGGGAAACAAGGCGTAAGGGCGGGACGGCGACAAGAGGGAAAAGAAGGCGGAAAGAGAGAAGGAGAGGGACGGGACGGCGGAAAGAAAGAGAGAGAAAGAGGCGGGAAGGAAAATATATATTATTATTAAAAGTAAAATATAAGTATAAATATTAAATCATAAAAGAAAGAGATCGGGTCAGAGAAACGGGTACCTGGGTCGGGTCGGATCGGAGCAGATGTTACAGCCAAATCGTCACTGCCACTTGGTCTCATACGACCGGCGTTCCTGTTGAACAGATTAGTAAACAAGCCGACAAATTTTCTGATTTCGGTCCACCGACCCGAAATCATATCGGCGTTCCGCTCTGTACTCCCAACGAGCGAATAGAACGTCTCCCTAACCTTTGTCCAAAAGACCTTGCTCTTTTGGTAGTCCGCTGCAAAATGCATAAATAAATTTGTATGTCATTTAACTTTTTTATTTAACTTTTTTATTAAAAATCATTTTTAAAAACGTTAAAACAATTACCGCAACGCCGATCCTCAGAAGTGGCTATCCAAGCCCGACACAGGGCTTCCTTCTCATCCGATGACCACGGAGTGATTTTCCGTTTCGCCCTTCCGGTCGAAGCCGAACCCGACCCGTCCGTTGCAACTTGTTTTTTCCGGTGGACGCGTCTTCTTTGTCCCGCAGCTTCACCTTCTGGTTCTGGTTCTTGTGTCTCCGGAACTACAAAGTTAGGAGACGGTTGTATGTTGGATGGTTGAAAGCCGGATGGTTGTTGCGACCCCGAATAAAACATCGGTTGGTCCGGTGCCGACCATAAATCGTCGTAACTGTAATCTGATTCTAGGTTTGGGTACCAATTTCCAGCCATGTTTTTAAAAAAAGGTTTGGAAGATGGGGTGATTTCGGGTTTTGGGTGTGGTATGTGATATTGGTATGTGATATTGGTTTGGGTTTGATATATGTTTAATACAGAGAAACAAAATCGGGTTTGATATAGGTTTGATATGGGTTTGATATGGGTTTGTTATTATATATAGGGAAAAAAAACGTTTTTTTTCCCTATATATAATAACAAACCCATATCAAACCCATATCAAACCTATATCAAACCCGATTTTGTTATTATATATAGGGAAAAAAAACGTTTTTTTTTTTTAATAAATCACCCCCCCCCCCAACGGATCTATTCACGCTTTCCAAGAAAATTTCACGCCATTCTCAGCCGCTAGCACCCTGGCGCCTGCCTCGTTTTCCGCTCTCGCGCCCCTCTCGCGCCCCTATCGCGCCTCGGTGGTGTGGTGCTCGCGCCCGTCTGGCCTCTTGCGCCCTTCCTAGCGCTCCACACCCCTCAGCCTAATACAAGGTGGTAAATGCGCATTGAACATACAGTCAAAACAAATTATAAAACAGGCACTCAACATCAAACCAAACAATCAAGAGCTTAGATAATAAGTATATGTAGATATCATCATCATATACCATTGTCATTGGTATATTTTAAAACACAGCTAAAACACGACATCACGAAGTCCAATCAATTACATTCCGCTTATCCCTTCATGTGATCTGCATCTCACCAGTGTGATCGCTAACATATATCATGTCCCATCATCGCGATCTCCACTCAACGCAACCTCATTGTCCGAAATCATGTTATATATATCTTGCTATGTTTCTTTGCATTTGTTGTTTATAAGGATGGTAAAAATGTTTTTCTTTTTTATTCTTCTTGTTTTTATTATTTAGGCTTTGAATGTTAGCCTGCTTGATTTAATACATCGTTGTCATCTTGTCATGTCTAAGGCCTATCAGATCTGATATTATAAAAATAAGTGTGTCGTTGTTTTCACACTTTAGCCATGGCATTTAATACCTAACAAACAATAAATAAATTAAGCATAAATCGAAAGTAGTTTGAGTCCGTGAAAGTTATAACTCATGTTTTCAAAATTTTTAAAAAATTAGATATTTTGAATATCTAACAAATGTTGGTTGTGCAGGCCCGGTTCCGAGAACATTTAAAAAATTTTGGGTCGAAAGCGAAAATTTTTGGGGCCTTAATAAAAAGGGTATCTTGTTGTGTTAAACAATTAAGTTTTTAAATAAGCCTTAATTTTTTGGGTCTTATAATTTGGTTGTGTAAAAAACTATTTTTTTTATAAAAATAATGTTAAAATGTCTCAAGTGAGATTAGAACCCATAACCTTTTGGTTGAAAACCACACCTCTTTGCCACTAGACCAAACTAGTGACTGAATAATTATGTTTAAACATTATATATACATACTATTTTTCATAAAAATATATATATAAATTTTTTTAAAAAAAAATTCCGGGCCTATCGAGGTGTCGGGCCGGGGTCCGTCGACCACCCGGCCCTCCCTTATAGCCGACCCTGTGGTTGTGTACTAGTGTTTTAGATCTTGTTAGGCGCTAATTAATATTAATCAGGATTAATTAAATTTAATCTTATAAGTTATATGTTATTTTTTAAATATGTATGTATATACCAAATGTTGTATATAAAATTTTTAGTTATGATTGATTTTGACCCGAATAGCAATTAATTTGCGACCATTAATAAGAGGATTAGTGGTGTTTGGCCGGAATTTTTACAAATATAACTTTATATCATATCACCTTATTCACCTCCAAACTGTCTTAAAAAATATATAGTAGTAGCTTCATGCGTGAGTGTGCTTAATAACAAAAGAAGTTTATCAGTTATTTATAATTGACGAGTATATATAGTATTACTTATATATGATATCAATATAAATATTATAATTAAAGTTTATTTTAAAGTAGTATCTAGACACCAACGAAATCAAAACTTTTTAGTATAAGAATCGTCATAAAATTTACTTAACTACATACTATGAATGACAGTCGGCTTGGTAACTTGGAGGGAGCGTTCACAGTCAGATCATGTTGTGACCTTTGTTATAGTGAGCTATCGTGTTAGCTAGATGGGTTTAAATGGAGCATATGACTACATGAGTGCTTTTGAAGGTTAATGTTTTCGTGTGAAGAGCCGGTGTTGGTAGAATCCCAACTTCGGATGTAGTGTTAATAAGAAATATGGCTATCGAAAAAGTTGGTGTTTGTTCTGTGATTACATCTCATAATCAATAGATAATTGGTGTGGCTTGACGTTATCATTTGGCAAGCTATAGATAATTGGTGCAACATTCTGTCCATTGCTTTTCACTTGGAGATCTTGTAAATTTTGCCATATCGGTGACACTACTCTATATACGAACCCGTATAGGAAAATGGCAATACATTTGGTGACCCCTCACTACTTGTTGATGTGTATGGATTATTGAAATCCAAAAATGAAGCGACTTTAAAACATAGAAGACTTATCCCCAATCGTATTGTTAAAGACATCAAGAGCGCGAGCTTTGTATGGGTTAAGCATTGAGCTGATATCTTGTCTGTAGATTGGATAGATTGGTATAATTTTTGTTTCGTAGTTTTATTATTATTTTTTTGTGTATATAAACATTGGAGTTTGTAGCTGCTTGCTAGTTCAATGCAGTTAGTGAAACTCATCGTTATATTCATCAAAAAAAGTTATTTTTTTTTCTACTATAAGACCCCATAAAAATATATAATATAGTTTTATGAGGTTATACTTTTCAGTCGGCATATGCTATGTTGCATTGTGTTTTGTTTAGTAATAATGACATGACTAATACCTTATAAAATAAAATATTTAAGATATTATAGAAAGCATTAATTACTGCATGGAGATAAGTGGGGATAGAGGAATGTTGTTCCCTACAAAACATTAATAGAATCTCCACACGTGTTATTAGTTTGACTATTTGTTGTGTTTGAAGCTGTTTATGAGTTGTGTTGTGGTCCTCTTCATAAAACAAACACAACCATGTTTTGTGGTCATCCTAATACTTGGACTAAACATGCCCATTCTCACTCAATTTCTTTTTGTATTCTTCTCAAAGATTATTTTTATCATTTTTTATTGTTATATTCATTATTCAGTACAATAGATACAAGAGGCATGTTTTATGTTTATTACATAAGATTTGCAAGAACAATAGAAACACTTGCACGTATTTGAAAGATGAGAAACGACTATGAGTTCAATAACAAAAATAAAACCGTGAAAAAAATGTTGAAGAGATCAAGAATAACACATTCTTGGGGATAAAAAATAGGATGACATTTAGTGTTGTTTCTTGGTGTAAGTTTGAAAATGCCGTGTAACAGTAAATTTTGCGATATAAGCCCACCTTGCTTGATGGGTTTTTCATTTGCAAAGTTCATAGTTGCTTTGTCATTTTAAAGGAAAAAAAACGTAACGTATAGAAAAATGATCATGTCTGACACGTGAGAGGAATAAAGATTTGAAAAAAGTTTGTTTATTATCATTTTCAAAATAAAAGAACACAAGTGTTTATATGCTATCACAATTCTATAATTAATATTAGTTTTGAGTTTTAACATTCCTTTAGCATTGACATTTCTATTAATACTTATCCATAGTTTATTATTGGTTGCCATATTTTTGTACATATAATTCCCTGTAACTATTTTGAAAATGTGAGTTACTTAAAAGAAATGTTAAATAAAAAAGTGTGACTGGCTTTTACAAAATCTTTGGTAGAGTTATCATTTTTATGAGCAAGAATTCGACACGAGAGTAAACAAATGTTATATGGTAAAAAGGAACTATAAATAATATCCATATGAATAGATGACAAAAGGAAAATAAAAGTTAAATATGAGACCAATATTTAAACTAGGATAAATATTAAATATAAGTCTATAATTCTCAACTCTTGTCTAAGAACATGTCTAATCGACTTTCATCTATAAATCTAAAATTACACAAAAAATAACTATTTTTCCTTAACATTTACAATTAAATAATATTGTTTTTATATTTATCATTACATTTTCTCTATTCTTCAGTCATACCTACTTTTTAAAATTATAGAGTTTAAACAGTGTTTTTCCGAATTTAATAATGAACAATAAAATTTTTTCTCACATTAATTTCAACTACACACTAAAAAATAAAAAACGCGTTCACATAATATAATAACAAGGGTGTTCTTCGGGTTATTTATTTGGGTTTCGTGTTATTCGGGCCGGGTTGTTCGGATTTGAGCTCAAAACAAATCGACCCAAGAACCGACCCAAATAAGTTCGGTTTGTTCGGGTTTCGGGTTAAACGGGTCGGGTTTCGGGTTTAACAAATTAAAAAAATTTATCCACCTTTAACAATATCATAAATTAAAACAAAACATATTCCAAGCCATTATAAAACAATAATATGTACAACCATATTTAACAATAACATATATTAATTAGCAAAACATGAAATTTATCATACAAGCATGCATTAGACGGGATAAAGTGTTGTAGCATGTGGATTAATACTTGTGTGGATTGAAGAAACATTCTCAATACATATTGGTTTAAATACTATACTATTTAAGTTTTTGAATTGAAGATACATTCTCAACATGCTTTATGGTAATTAATACATTGGGATCCAATGTGATAGACTTAATATTAATTGGAGTCTTGAGAACAGCCGAACAAGAATACATAAGGTCACTCTGTTACTTCACCGCTAAACTACCCTATAAAAATTAAGAATACATGCATCGTTGTATTATACTTCGGGTTATTCGGGTCAACTTGAATTTGGGTATTCAACCCAAATACCGACCCGAATATTTTATTTCGGTTAGGAGTTTAATCGGTTCAATTGAATCCGGGTCAGGTTATTCGAGTCTCGGGTCATTTCGGTTCAGGTTCGTTATTCGGGTATGGCTAAAAAACACACCCCTATAATATATAATATAATATGAAGAACCTATCATTTATCCTCTTAAGATATTTTTCTTACCCAAAACCTTTTTGTGGCCTTTATCGGTTGGCCCCTCTAGATCAAGCTAGTAAATTTTATTACCAAAAGTACATATGACCTGGTGATAAAAGGTGTTGGAAAAGTGTCACTATATGGTTGAGGACATACCATATCTTTATAAATCTTTGATCTTCTTGGTATGAATATATATATATATTTATTTTGATATATTAATTTCCTTTAGTGTAATGTAATCTAATCTTCCTAAGTCGACGTTTTGTTCTTAGATTTCAGTTAACTTAGTTTCTAGATTATACTTCTGATGACTAGAAATATATCTAAGTTCAATTTGTATAATCAAAATATTATTTTTAATTCTTATAATCAAAATGTTATATGTTTTGTTGTATGTTTCAAGTTCTAGTTAATTTTCTTGTGTTTTTAATGAGGTTGGAATGTTGGATGATTGATTAACGGGCTTGAAGTTGGCATGGTAACTTACTGGCTTGGACAAGTGATAGGCTTTGGGCTTAAAGTTGGAGACTATGTGGCATGTGACATGTGTTGCTATGTTTTTATTATTGCATTTTATATGGCTGACTTGTTTTTCTAACTATCCAATCTATAGTTCTCTCTATGTTTTTTTTTACTTTGTAATTCTTGCTTGTATGTGTGTATCAGTATCAGTTCATCATGTTGATGATCTGATTCTTATTCTTGGTTTCTTTATCTTGTATTTTAGTGTTAAATGAGTTAAGTTAAATGTACCCCTCTCTACTTGTCATACCTCCTCTTCTATACCTTTAACTTTATTAACATATTATCCCCTCTAATATTTCTTTGAAAATTTTTAAAATCATTTAAATTATATTTCTCCAGCTAGTTCCTTCATTTTCTGTATAAAACATTTTTAAATAATAATGGTACAATGCCTTTATGAAAACGATACAAAACGTATTGTATATTTTTTTCTTAATTAACATATGCCTCTTCCCACACACCAAAAAAAAATCATAACAACATGAATTTTTTTCATTAGGTTTGTGTGCATGAGATTTATGACACATGTGAACATAACCATACTTGTTGGTCAAGTCATATATTATTTAATCTCTTTTTATTTATTAAAAACTTTAAAAACTAATACAACTTTTTTTAATGTAAACTATATCCAGTGGCGAAGCTAATACTAAGACACCGGGGGGACTAAAAATGTATACAAAATTCCACAAACGAAGGGGACCGGGCTCAAATTTTCTGTCAAAACGGCTAAATTTACACAACGCATAAAAAATTTATGCCGAAAACGGCTAAATTTTACATTACGTATAAAAAAATTATGCCGAAAATGGCTAAATTTTACACTGCGTATAAAAAATTTGGCCGAAAACGGCTAAATTTACACAACGTATAAAAATTTTCGCCCGAAAACAGCGAAATTTTACAGTACGAATAAAAAAATTCGGCCGAAAACGGCTAAATTTATACCATCGCGAAAAAAAACAAGGGGGGCCGGGGCATCCCGGGCCCTAAGCAATCTTCGCCACTGACTATATCTATAGTTATTTTTTAAAAACAAATATAAAAAAGTTTAAGAAAAAAGAAAACGTTTTATAATATATGTTAAAAAACTTTCTTTAAAAGAACATGAATTTTTTTAAAACTAATGATGGTAAATATAACAAAAATGGCAAAAGGTAGAACAAAGAAGTTGAAATTGTATTAATGTGAAATTTGAAGGAGGAGATATGTTTAGTAAATATAGTTGAAAGATGGATATATTTAGCAACACCCGTATTTTATTCTTTACATTATGAGATGAAAATTTTGATTTGAGATGAATAAGATTACAATTTACTATTTTTGACAATTTATGTGTAGCCTTTGATTTCACTTAAAATAATCAACCAAACTGCAAAGTGCTATAAAACTTAAATTTAAAGCAACCACAATTGCTTAAAGTTGCAAATTTCCAAAATTGGTCTCTAAAAATACATTACAACATAAAAATAATTAAAGATATAACATATAGTTATATTGTTGTAAACAACATAAACTTAAAATATGAATGCAACTCGTTTTCGACCTATAGGTATAATTATATAGCAACGCCTCCACTCTCCACGTTTATTTAGTTCGACGAAGATGAAGCCATTAAATGATGCCGATTTCATTTCACAACCGCGACTTTGATTGATCCAACGGTGCACTCTGCAAACCAAAACGATCATATGATATTTTTAATCATCATACGTTTGCGAATATACAAAAAGAAAATGATTAATTAAATAAGTTCTAACCAAAGGAGCCCGAGCGCAGCTCTCTGAGCCAAATAGTCACACGGCTTGAAGAACGCCCCGTACACCTTTGACCACTCGGTCAACCTCTCATGAATGTACTTGGATCCAACCAAATCTCCCCAAAACATAATCCCTCCCCTGTATATAACATATATTTAAATAAAAATAAATGATAAAAATAATAATAATAATAATTTAATTTTTATCAAAATATGAAAAAACAAACCTGTAAGGTGGAAATCCCATTCCCATAACACCCGCGATATCCAAATCGGCTGCTTTTACTGCAATACCCTCTGCATATACTCTGCACGCCTCGTTTACAACCGGAAAGAACACCATTTCGATTATGTCTTTATCCGATAATTTCCCAAGCTGAAACAAAATCAAACAAAATTAGTTAAATTTAATTTTCATCGTTGTGAAATTATTTTAGACGTTTAAAAATCGAGTGACCTAAATGTAACGTTTATGAAAATTACCAGGGGTGACAAATGTGACCCATTGTGTTGAATGAGTTGTATCAAAATGTATATAATGTGTCAGATTGGGTCAAACTAAAAAATGAAAATGATTGAAACGGGTCAAAACGAGTTGACATTTCTCGAGTTTTTTATATTTTTTTTATTAAACAAGAAAAACAGAGGAGACTTTTTAAAATTTTTACTTTTTTAGTTTTTTATCTATATTCCGAGTTATGATTTTTTAATTATTCTTTTTGAATTTTATAATGAGGGGTTTTTTGAAATCTCAACCCATTTTGACCCATTTCAATAACCCCTCATTAAAAAATAAAAAAAAAATTTAAAAATCATAACTCGAAATATAAATAAAAAACTAAAAAAGTAAAAATACTAAAAAATTTCCTCCGTTTTTCTCGTTCCATAAAAAAATAAAAATAAAAACTCGAGAAATGTCAACTCGCTTTGACTCGTTTCAATCATTTACTTTTTTTAGTTTGACCCATTCTGACCCATTATATACATTTTTATACAACCCATTCAATCCAATGGGTCACATTTGCCATCCCTAAAAATTACCTTAGGGTCAAGCGAGACGCCAGAAATTTCCCTTGCTTTATTAATGTATTTTTTAATTTCAGGATCCGGACTCGCTTTGCGCTTATCATCATACTTATAAAAGCCTTTGCGTGTCGTTTCACCTAAACAAGAATAACAACTTTAACTAACTAACTAACAGAAACCTTAAAAACTAAAAACATTACCGGCTCTTTTATCCTCTTGCATGAGCGGAATCAGCATTGATTTATACGTTCGTTCAGGAAAATTCAAAACAAACTGCGACCCGGTTGCCACCGCAACACCAAAACCGACAAGATCACACAACCTAAACGGGCCCATTGGCATTCCAAATTTTGTTATCGCACGATCAATCTTATATATGTCGGCCCCACGCTCTACTAACAAAAGTGCAGCTTGAGTATACGGGTAAAACATCCTGTTAACAGCAAAACCCGTGCAGTTCCCAACCACAACCGGAGTTTTTCTTATCTTTTTCCCGACGTCTAGCAAGTCAACCACGGTTTGAGGTGATGTTTTTGATGTCCGAACGATTTCCAAAAGCGGCATCACGTGAGCCGGGCTGCACACAAGATTTAGTAAACATATGTTATGAACTACTAATAAAAGTTTGTATGGGAACAATGTTACCTGAAAAAGTGGGCCCCAATTATTCGATCGTGGGACTTCGTCTTTTCACCGATTAGATTCAAGTCGATTGTTGATGTGTTACTTGCAAGTATACAATTTGGAGAGCAGTGTTTTTCCAAATCAGCAAATATTTGTTGTTTCAATGACACATTCTCAATAACAGCCTGTTCATTCATAGATCATGATTAAATTTTTTATAAAAATTTTCTTAAATATTTTTTGTTTCAATGAGGCATTCTCAATAACAGCCTGTTTGTTCATAGATCATGATTTAATTTTTTGTAACAAAATTTTTCATTCTCAAAACTAAATAGGACTTTTGAATTAGAATTAATTATACGGATGGTCGCTGTCGTTCCGGCCATATTGCAATATTAGTCTCCAAGTTTTAAATATCACAACTTTAGACTAACTGTTTGCACGAACGTAACATCGTTGGTCCGTGAAATGAATGGAGGTTAACTTTTTCCGTTAAAGTGTGTGTGAAATGACCAAGGGTATTTTGGTAATTTCTAAAAGTTTAACTAGAAATGTTAACTTCCATACATTTCAGGTACCAACAGTGTTACGTTGTCTAAAGTTGTGATATCTAAAACTTGGAGACTAATATTGCAATATGGCCAGACCGAGAGCAACCATCTGTGTAATTAATTCTGTAAATTAAAACAGATAATGTTAAATACCTCTATCACCATATCCACATCCTTAAAGCTTTCATAGTCGAGAGCGCCTTTAAGACGAGAGATAGTTTTATCAAACTTTTCTTGAGTCAACTTACCTTTCTTAACACTGCTCATCAAATTAGCTGCATAACAGATATGTTAACAGTAAACTAGTAATACAAAAATAATTTTAAAAATATCGAGATAGCAAAAGGTCAAACCTTTGACTCTGCCCAATCCGGCATCTAGAAACTTTTGATTGACTTCTTTCAAGATAACTTCATACCCGTTTAGTATTAAAGCCGTTGCTATTCCCGAACCCATTAAGCCTCCTCCAAGAATAGCAACCTTTTTTATTTGTCTCGGTTTCAAACCGAGATCAGTTACACCTGGTACCTGTTTAACACACGAAAACAAGACTTAATCTTGTCGTTGATCATGTTGACTTTTTTATGAAATGGTACTTAAAAGCCTGTTATCTTACCTTTGTAGTACCACGTTGCGCCAAGAAGACATGAATCAAGCATTTGGCGGTATCCGACTTTACCAGAACTTGAAACGCTTCATATTCCTAACAAAGTCACGTTATAGCGCGTCAAGTAATATAACAAACGTAACAAATTTAGTTAGTAAAACATTTACCAACCTTCATTAATCCCACACGTGGGCCCGAGAAAATGCCGGCTTCAATAACATCAATGCAAACTTGTGGATGTTGTAGATTTGGCGCTTGTTTACGGGCCTGAGCTCTCGCAAAGTTAAGTATCTCACGGGCCTCACCGAGTGGCTCTATTTTATCGGTTTTGTACAGACTTGAAACCCACGGTTTTCTACGAGCCAGTATATCCAAGGCCCATTTACGAGCAGTGTCTAATAACTCGTCTCCTGATACGATTGCATCCACGAGTCCTAAACTATGAGCTTCTTCTCCCTTGACTGGCTTTGATGTCTGCAGTTGACAATGTTTGACCAATTATGTTTGACCAATTTTTATGAATGTTAACATAAACAGAATCTGGTAAAATTTTAACAAATAATATTATACCAGCATCATTTCAAGGGACTTTGCAAGACCAACAAGTCGTGGGAGACGTTGAGTTCCTGAAATTATTCAACATCATAAGTTATAAATATTATACATTGTTTCTTAGTAATGTTTTATTGTGCATAATATTTATTTTAAATGTGACATACAAGACCATACCTCCAAATCCAGGAATGATGCCGAGCTGCAGTTCGGGTAAGCCTAATTGAGCAGTAGAAGTGGCTATTCTAGCATGACAAGCCTAAAAATACAGCATGATAATTAATAAATTATATAAAAAAAAAACTGTTAAATTAGCCACCAAAAATAAATAGTGCATACCATTGCAACCTCCAGTCCTCCACCTAAAGCAAGCCCGTCGATAGCAGCAACAGACGGTTTTCTTGCAGCTGGAACCAACAAAATCATTAACAAATATTGAGTAAATTACACTTTTCGTTGTTTAAGTTTATACCAT
Source organism: Bidens hawaiensis (assembly GCF_021521415.1). Lineage (NCBI taxonomy): Eukaryota > Viridiplantae > Streptophyta > Magnoliopsida > Asterales > Asteraceae > Bidens > Bidens hawaiensis. The sequence continues at coordinate 190,090 of NW_027496005.1, forward strand.
TTTTGAGAAATCAAACTTAAAATAGAAAAATAACAAGAAACATTCTATATTTTTAAAAAGTTCGCACGTTTCATCGTTTCTACTAACGAGCGTTAGTTTTTTCTGCCAAGTCCAGCACATGAGGGTATTTTCGTCATAATATCTTTATATGGACTATTTGTGTAATTAACTTATAGAATGATGGTCGATGGACCCAAGCCGATAAAATAATTAAACAAATAGTCCCTACAAAAAGTAAATGACGAAAATATCCTCATGTCTTAACAGAAAAAACTAGCCACCATTAGCGGAAAACTGGAAAGGATGAAACGTGCAAACTTTTTAAAACATAAAGGATGTTTCTTGTTGTTTCTTTTGTTTAAGAATGATTTCTGAAAATGGTATAAACCTAAAGGATGAAATCATTGAAATGTATAACTTGCTCTAGAACTATTAGGAGTTCAAGATAAAATTCTATAAAAAGATGGAAATAGAAGTATAGAACAGTATTTAAAATACCTTCTACGGTATCAGCCAGAATATCAATTGATACATAACCAGGTTTTGCTACCGGTCCAGTTGCCATAGCTGTAAACGACGCGAATATATACTTAAATTTTATAAAAACTAATGTGTTAACACTAGCTAGCATTCAATGTACACAATATTCTTACCTTTACCATCTTGCAGTCCACCGAATGCATTAATATCAAAACCACCCGAAAACTTGCCTTTTGCACCTGTGCTCAAATCATGTAAAAATACATATATAGATCAAAACTACAGTTACAAATAATGGTTAAAAATTATTAAAGTGAATTCTGAGATTACCTGTGACTACTATTGCCTTCACATCATCCCTTTGTAATGCTTGATCAAAACTTTCTTTTAAACTATTTAGCACTGAGAATAAAAAGGGATGCAGAATTTTTATATAATTAGCAATGACAGTATATACTAAAAAAGATACAGAAATAAATTCTAGTTTATAATTTAAACTGGTTGCAGCACATGGGTATATCCAGTGTTGTAAAAATTTATGATTAGGCGTCGATTAATCCTGGATTAATCTGGTATTGGAGGGCTACCTATTCGGTACCAGAAAATGGGACAAATTCGGTCGAAATTAGTCAAGATCTTTGAAATGTTTGAAAATTTATACATATTGTGAAAAACTATAAAACTTTGTGTGTGTGTGTATTTATAACTTTAAAAAATTTACATAAAATTCTAATCTGATTAATCTTGATTAATCGTTAGTCGCTATCCTACCGCTTGACTAGCGCTTAGCGAGTTCTTGGGGGCATGCAACGGTGCACGGTTCGATTTGCTTCCGTTTTAGGCTAAAACGGAACCAAAAACCGAAACTTTGTTTTTTGAAATTTGAAAACCGTTTGGTTTTGGTTTTTTTAGTTTCGGTTCGATTCAGTTTTTCTAGTTTTGCCGTTTGAGCTTTAAAATATTGAACCGATAAAAGATTGGATAAAAAATTGGTCAGGGTAAAGAATTTGGGCTAAATCATAATAGTTAACATGTCTATTAAATTTTTCATAAATTACTTAAAAATAAAAAATAAAAATCTATAAATTCGGTTCGGTATTTACTACATATAAAATGAAAACCGAAACCAAAACCAAACCGCAACTCGATTTTACAAATATATAAAACCAAATCGTCGCCTTTTATTTCGGTTCGGTTTTCTCAATTTGGTTGTTTCGGGTTGGATCGATTTCATGCACCCCTAACGAGTTCTACAACACTCGGGATATCATATATTCATATCTATCATTAACTATCTCAAAATTACAACAAATAAAGCTTAAAATTCAGTTAAATAATAATAATAATAATAATAATAATAATAATAATAATAATTTACCATCAAAAGAAAGTGAGTTAACAGGTGGATTAATAATAGTTATGATAGCCACTCCATCTGATCCAACTGAGATCGTTGTTTTTCCGCCCATAATTGCAAAAATCTTATTATTATTATTATTATTATTATTATTATTATTATGTTTGTAACAACAAAGTTAAGAGTTTGAACTCAAAACTGATGAGCTTTTATATTATGGATGAATACTCTTCATTACTACGACGTTTTGGGTGTGAATATATATAATATAATATATGCGTGGAGTTGCGTGCAGGCATATCCTTTTGTAAATCCTCGATTGTTTCAACGCCCATATTATCCTCTTCGAGTGTCACTAGCGTGGTGTCATTATCCAATCAAACTTGTTTACATATATATTATTCACATGGCGGACAAGGGTGTTCCATGCTTCTTATTCCATCTCGGGCTGGCAAATCGTGTTTAACAGGTTAGAGATGACGTGATTAATATATATATCAAACATGACAAAGAATCGTTT